>NC_140274.1:8267533-8364060 GCF_964030765.1 Micromesistius poutassou | reverse complement strand
AGAGAGAGAGAGAGAGAGAGAGAGAGAGAGAGAGGAGACAGAGACAGAGACGAGGAGACAGAGACATAGAGGAGGAGACAGAGACAGAGAGGAGAGAGAGAGAGAGAGAGAAAGCAAGTGAATCAGAGAACCCAAAACATGTATAAAAATAAAGAGGGACATCTGAAGAAAAATCCCCCAAGGCTGCACAACTTGCCCAGCAAGTGTCAGAGGTTAGACCCACGGAGAGAGCGAGAGAAAGAGAGAGAAATGTGTGACCCACACCCAACTGGCCTGATGCGCTTGTTTCCAACCAGCATCAAATATTCCGTTGATGTCATGAGTGCTGGTCCACACATGAAACAACAAAGGACCTGTAGTACCTGTTGGGCACGCATTCGTCTTGCCAAGGAGAGGATTCACCCGAGGGCGCGGTGACGTCCTCCACTGGGACGCACCGGCCGGCCGCCGCTGGCCCACATCCGCCTGCACGCGGGCGCCGTGACGTCCCCCCCGCCCCACCGTCCCCGTCCCGTCCCCCCCGCCATAATGAATCAAATTAAGTGGAATGTCAGCGCGGCCATCGGAGCGCCAACGCTCCACCGTGAGAGAAAGTGAAAGAAACGCTTTCCGCCCTGCCATTTGTCTCAGCCCACCCCCCCCCCCTAGAACATTTTTATTAATGAATAATACAAACTAGAAGTTATATAGGAATAGTACGGGAAGGAAGTGGAAGAAAGGGCAGGAAGGCGGGCGAACAAAAGAAAGAAGACAAATCCAATTTGAATGTTGGAATCTGTCTTCTGATTTCAGTGGGAGGTGCAGGGGGGAAGGGGGGTGGGGGGGGCTGCAGCTGGTGCCCAGCTCCGGAGTTTGAGGGAAATATATGCATAGGTATTGCATCCCAAAGGATATAATATCACCCACCCACCCACCACCAACCAACCCCCCCCCCCACTATCACCCATAACCACGGATCCTCTTTCTCCCTCTGAAGACAGTAATGGAATACATAAAGGCAACGTGATGAGAGGGGGCCCGGCTCCTAGTGATACGGACAGCAGCGACTACAGACAAACCTCTGATATGCAGATGATACGCCGCCCAGGCAGGAGGGAGGACATGAAAGAGTGGGACTGGGGGAACTTAAATTAACTGCCAGCCATGTTGTAGTTGAGGAGGGAAACATCATAGATGGCAGCAGTAACGCCATGTGTGGGTGTTAGGCGTGAGTGGCTTTAGTTCATTTACATTATATTTCTTTGAAGGTAACCGGCTTCTATTGACTAATTACATTTATTTTATTTTTATAAAGTTCTATTTTGTGCGCTATTTAGATTTGTGGCCAGCCACAGTGCCTATAGCCAATGGGCCATTACAATGGAAATCCCTTAAAATGGACAGATTTCACTTATGGGGCATTTTATGATCTCTGCTGTTTGCTCAGATTGCTCTCTTTAATCTGAGCACAGATGCTCTTATAGACAGAATGAAGCTTTAGGTTAAGCTTGTCTGGAATTTAGTTCCAGATTTAGACGTTTCAGTATGCAAATCTGTGACGGACAATGGAGAGAGTTGCATTGTGGGTTGTCTCCAAAGACGCGGCAGAACAATGAAGCGGGACACCTAAAAAGCTGCCTTATGAATCGGCCCTTCACCAGGAGGGAATATATTAATAGGTACTGCTGAAACACCGACCTCCATGATAAAGGGGAGGATAACAACAGAGGACAACCATATTGGTTTTGTAATACAGACCATCAATCTCTGCAGCGCATGAAAATCCCATGATTTACAGCAAACAGAGGGGAAGCTTATAGAGGAGGAGGGGGGGTGAGAGAGCACCAGAGTGAGTGAGATAAAGAGCGATAAACAGAGACAGGGAGAGAGAAACAGAGAGAGTGAAAGAGTAAGATTATCCATAGCCTTTCTATGTAGTTCTAATCCATACTTTACTATATTGTCGCCAGGGGCCCGAAGACCATAAATCTGACCCGTGACACATTATATCGCAACACTTAGCGGAGGAATGGACGAGCCGGGATGGGCCGGTGGGTGGGGAGTATTACAGAGGCCTCCAAGGTAATCCGTCTCTCTCTCAGCAGACAGATAAGTGCGATTCCATGAGTACCGGAGCCATGGGCGGCACTAGTAAGCCACTCTATTGGTATATTATTTTATTTGACTTGACCATGACGACTGCTGGCCCAGATGAAGTGGGATCCCATGTCACGCCCCTCTGGGAATCCTAACCAATGACATGTCAATACACTGCGCCGCAAGGGTGTGAAATAATAATCCCCCCCCTGTCCCGGGGTGGTTGTGAGGGACAATGACCTGTCCCCATCCCGGGTTTCCGCCACATTATCGCGCCTTAAAAATAGACAAACACAAGTCATCTCTGTGCCCTATATGAGCTTTTCATTGGGTTAGTGGGGAGGGGGGGGGGGGTGCATTTTATATGGGACAGAAGTCACTGGGGTCCTACCAAAGTGGACCGAGCCCCAGGGTCTGGAAGATGGTGGCAGGGAGACCATGGGCCCAGGGCCCTGACATATCCATCACCCGGGCGTAAGCCCCAAAGGTGTGTCCAACAGCCACGGAGCAGGGGAGAGGGGCTGGGGCGGGGACGGGCGGGCGCAAGGCGGAAAGATGAATAAGAAATGCGGCAGAAGACCAACTATATATAGCAGGTAATCTATCATCTGGGCTTTTTCGTCGTCCTTCATTTCTCCCTACTTTGCTGCGAGCAGTGAGGGATTGATGAGTGGGGGAGGGGGGGAGGTGGGGGGGCGTTCAGGGGGAGCAGGAGAGGGAGGGAGGAACGACGAGGGTTCAGAGAGAGAAGGGATGTGCGCACGTTCGTCTGTGTGATGGCTGTGTGTGTGTGTGTGTGTGTGTGATGGCTGTGTGTGTGTGTGTGTGTGTGTGTGTGTGTGTGTGTGTGTGTGTTTGATGGCTGTGTGTGTTGGCTGTGTGTGTGTGTGTGTGTGTGTGTGTGTGTTTGATGGCTGTGTGTGTTGGCTGTGTGTGTGTGTGTGTGTGAGAGTAAGTGAGTGAGTTAGTGAGTGAGTGTGTGCACCTGTGTGCGTGTGTGAGTGATGGCTGTGTGTGTGTGCGTGTGCGTGTGTGTACCCCTGTGTGCGTGCGTGTGTGATGGCTGTGTGATGGCTGTGTGTGTGTGTGTGTGTGTGTGTGTGTGTGTGAGTGTGGTCCTGCATGCGTGTGTGTGAGTATGCATGTGCGTAAGTGTGTGGTGCGTGTGTGTGTGTTGGGTAGGTTTGTGTGTGGGGTGCGAGCAATCCCTCCCCAGGAAGAGTCGCCTGCCCCCGGAGGACGGAGCAGTGATTACACGGCAGCCCGCCGTCTGATTACTGCCTGCTCGGCATAGCGGCGGAGGAGACCCCGCTTCAATGCCTCTTCAGCGCTGACAGCTCAGACTACCTGGCTCCCAGATCAGTCAGAAGACAAAATACATGTCTACACACACACACCACAGGTTTACGCACACACAGCACAGGCAGCACACCACCCACGCAAAGGATTAGACGCACACACGCACCGCACACACACACACACACACACACACACACACAGGCAGGCAGGCATACACACACTCAGCATTCCGCGGGAAGGTGTTGAAGGAGCTAATGTTATTGTGTAGTCAACCAGAGCTCCTTTCTCCACGGACACAGGTTGGCTTTGTGGACACTTCTGAGGACGAATGAATAGCAGGATGAAAGACAGCAGCGAGGAGTGGGCAGAGAGAGAGAGAGAGAGAGAGAGAGAGAGAGAGAGAGAGAGAGAGAGAGAGAGAGAGAGAGAGAAGGGGATATTAGAAGATGAGAGCAGGCGTTGGTAGATGATAAAATAGAATGGAGGGGAGACATTCGACTGGCTGCACACCAGGACACACACACACACACAAAGGCGCACACACACACACACACAGGGATTGAAACAAGGGGGCGCAAGAGAGATCAAGAGGGAGAGAACGAGATCGAGAGATCACGTGAGATCAAGAGAGAAAGAAGGAGCGAGAGAAAGTGAGCAAGAGAGCGAGAGAACATAGAGTGAGAGAGTGAGGGCTAGGTCCTGACTAGGCAGGGAGTCCTGACTAAGCAGAGGGTCCTCACTAAGCAGGGGGTCCTGACTAGGTAGGGGGTCCTGACTAAGCACTGGGTCCTGACTAGGTAAGGGGTCCTGACTTAGCAGGGGGTCCTGACTAGGCAAGGGGTCCTGACTTAGCAGGGGGTCCTGACTGGGCAGAGGGTCCTGACTAAGCAGAAGGTCGTGCCTAGGCAGCGGAACCCACCCGGGTTGTGGAGCCAGGCGGGCCGCGGCTCGAGTCAGCGGGAACACTGATACATGTAGCATGAGATCATTAAAACTACCCTGACATCCATCCATGGTAGGCTTTAACCAGCGAGCCCGATATATCCAGGCGACCTCACCTTTAAAAAGGAAATCTGAAAACAGGGCATTTTTTGCATATCAGTAATCGGCCCTGTCGAGTTTTGACAGTTGCAGATTTCGGTTATATAAGAGAATTGGAAGAAAACGCACCTAAGCTTTTGGTTATTCCCATTAATGTTCAAGGGGAAGGTGCTGAAATGGAATAACTTATCAGCGTGTTTGTCTCTCCAAGAAGAGACAGAATTAATCCCTTCTCCCAAGCAGTGATGGAACCATAAAATAAATCTAACTCCATCGTCTCCCTCACACCACCACCACGGTTATCCTTAAGAAATAACCTCGACAGGCATATTACTGACCATTCATTTCCTCATGCATAACAGAATAGACCAAATGTTTATTGCCATTTCCCCTCTGCTATAATAATGTCATACATATTGCATGAGCTGTCTAAATCAGGCCCAAAACAAATAGGGAAATCAATTGTAGTACTGCACGCATGCGCGCACACACACACACACACACACACACACACACACACACACACACACACACACACACACACACACACACACACACACACACACACACACACACACACACACACACACACACACACACACACACACACCTAGTGTGCCAGAAACATTTATTTTACTTGGAAGTCGTCAGCTCCTTGACTGAAGCTCAGACACCCTTGATGTCCACATATGCAGCAGGGTTTCAAACGTGGGTCCCATTCCACCGTGTTGACGAGGCCCAGAAATTGAAATGAAAAGCAGCAACGACCCAACGCAGGTGTAACTCATGTAAATGAGTTACTTCAGTCCACTGTGGTGTTCATGACACATGAGAAATTTGACAAACATCTTGTTTCTCCCTCTAGTGACAGAGCTGTTGGCTTGCAACCGGTCACCCATTTAATTTCTTTGTCTCCCACTTTCTTTATAAACTTTCGCCGGCTGTCCATCACATCCTGTCTCCCCGCCCTTTTCTCGCCTCCATTTGTTTTCCATCTGGCCACCTGTCCTCCCGTCCCGCTCTAATCAATTATTCTCCTCTGCTCTCCCTCCTTTGTTGCCGCGAATTTTCTCAGTGAGTCAACTGGGTCAAACGTGTGGCGTCATTCAATCAGTCAGTCAGACGGACAGTTAGTCAGTCAGAGCGTGTGCGCGTGTGTGTGTGTATGTGTGTGTGTGTGTATCTTACAGATTGTATTACACAAACGTGGCACATTCTAAATCCACCCCTCTGACAACCGGGGCTTGTTGTGCTCTGTACAGCGAACGAGAGAACACATCTAAGATTTTGTTTCGCACACTGAAGACAACAATGTACCCGCTGTGAAGGTCTGCCTCGTGTCAAGCTCCCTCTCCAAATGGAAAGTTGAGCCCTTTGATGAACAAGAAAACACAAACAACAATGCAATGTAAATAATTGATGAATGCAAATTCAAAATCAATCATCATCTTGTTTCCATGCACCATTCTGGACTACAACACTAGAATCAAAACTGTTCCATTTCCCAACATCTGGAACATTTGATCAGACTCTAAAAAAATAAATGTGTGTCTGTCACTGCCGATTCAATAGGTCACCTCACTGCCACGTGTATCCTGTCGTTACAATGCCATCCTTTGAACCGCCACTGACTGCATCCATCATTCTCCCCTCCTAACTGCAACTAGGTCTCCGATTTGCAGACTTGTAGATGAAACAATTAATACCTCCTCTACCTACAGCGATTAGGAAAGCACCAGCACTTATAGTCTGTTCCTCGCTCACTGATGTTTGCATCTGCTCGCTCGCGCACAATAATTAGCTTGTAGGTGAGGTACCTTTGTCTGCAGAGCGGCAGAGTAAAATAGGTTACTGGCTTGTGGGCGCTTTGCAAAAGGATGGAAAGAATAGAATAGAATAGAATGGTGGAGCTACTGCATAGCACTTACAAGTTGATTTGAGATCATAGTTCTAATGTTCTAACTCTCTGAGAGGACAGCTCCTTTTAAATAGCTCAAGGTTTCAGGTCTGGCCCCTCAGTAGCTCTGAGGCAAGCGCTGCTAATTCCAACTGGTGTGTGTTTCAACGTGCAACCTTTAATTTGATTAAAGTTGGGTTTCGCTAAACCACCATCCAAGGCCCAGGCTATATGGAGCAGGAGTGTTTATAGCTCTTGTGTCGACCTTGTAGTGTACTTGGATTTCACGACCAATGGTGTGATTTGAGTAGGAAGGATGTCAAAGAGGTGCTAGTTTGAGATGAATGCTGACCTGTCACAGTAATAAACAGCAACACACACACGAGTATGTATGTGTGTGTGTGAGTGTGTGAGAGTGTGAGTGAGTGTGTGTGCATCAGGTTCTTCAACATTTTGCATATTTGAATGGGGGCAATGGGCAGAGAATGTGACAGAAAAAGTGAGACAGAGAGAAGATGAAAGAAAAAAAATTGAGAGAGAAAAATAATGAAAGAGAATGAGAGAAATAAGGAATAATAGGCATTAAAAGGCACCTCCAACGCAAAAAGCTATCTCAAAAACCCAATGCTGGTGAGCTCAGAGCAAATGCTTAAATGTAAATGTGGTATTTCATCATAACAGCTGTATCAAATGTATGAAATGTGCATACAGGTACATGTAGATGATGAAGCAGTAGGAAAGATTGAAAGCCTTTCAATCGGCAAGAATACAGATACGACATATTGGGCGAAAGCAGACAGACGATCCTGTCACTTCCTGCCATATGTGGACGACGGAGGACATGAGGGAACATACAAAGTCAGCGTTAGCACTCCAGTCACATTTCACCTCTGTACCTCTCTTTTTCTGTATTCCTCTAATTATCCCCGCTCCAAACTAAGGGAGAAAGACTGGCAAGACTTTCCAATAAGGCTACATTAATCAACCATCAATTAACATTAGTGAATGCAGTAATAAGCATTAATTAACCATTAAATCACTGTTTATTTACAGATAACTAATGGTCTAGTAATCGTTTTACTAATGGTGTTCATGTTACAGTAAATGGGGTTTGCTTGCTATGGCGGTACACTAGTCATGCGTGGTTTATCAGCTGACATCTAACAGATAACGCTGTGCAATCAAATGCACAAACAATTGTTGCATGACTGACTGCATTAAATAATGTAAAGTAATGGTTAATTAATGTACCCCATTGTAAAGTGTTCCCAAAAAAACCTCACTTCCAGCAGAGAATTTCTCTTTTGCCCTTTTTTTCTCATTAACGTTGTTCAAAACCTTCCTATGAAGCTCTTAAAATAAAGTGCATGCCTTAACTGCCTAAGTGACTAAGACACATTCCCACACATACCAGCCCTCCTCTCTCTCTTTTTATTTCTTTTCATTCTTCCCGCCCTTTTTTCCTCATTGTTCTCAGCAGCTTAAGACTCGAGTGTTCATTAGAGGGTGTGTGTGTGTGTGTGTGTGTGTGTGTGTGTGTGTGTGTGTGTGTGTGTGTGTGTGTGTGTGTGTGTGTGTGTGTGTGTGTGTGTGTGTGTGTGTGTGTGTGTGTGTGTGCGCGATGGAATCTCTGAGATCCTCTTTATTATCTGTGAAACTGCGGACTACATCTCTAAGCTGATTAGCCCTAAAGCTGCCTTTCGTAGCATTTCAATTAGGGCCGTCTTTGGGTGTGTGAATATGGCGAAGGCAGACTCAACGTGTTCATTACCTTAAGTACATGACGCCGACCTAAGCGCTTGGTAATCATAGCGCTGTGTGACAATGGCCACGCGGTACAATGGCTCTACATCCATACAGAGACTCAATGTAAAATACATTATTGTAGATGGTTTTATTGGGTTTACAACGGGTTGGCAGTACAATAACCCGTGTGTATGCCACCCCTATTTTGATGGAATTCAATAATTTCTGAATGAGCCAATCAGAAGAACAAATGTGACATCAGAGTGGGAATGAAAGGGGGAGAAGAAGAAGAAGAAGAAGAAGAAGAAGAAGAAGAAGAAGAAGAAGAAGAAGAGAGAGAGAGCTGTGGTTCCTATTGGGAATGGATTTGGAAGCAAGCTGATACCAATTCACTTCCTGTGTATGTTTGTGTGTGCACGCGTGTTGCGTCTGTGATGTTATTAGTGGCCAAGCCAAATTGTGATGATCTCAGGATATTATGAGTATCTGTTTAAGGTATCCGGCTTTACCAAATAATACCCACTTGCCCCTGTCAGAGGAGGGCCCATCCCTTTTTATCATCAGGTCTCTAAGTCACACACACACACACACACACACACACACACACACACACACACACACACACACACACACACACACACACACACACACACACACACACACACACACACACACACACACACACACACACACACACACGCTAATCCACTCCAATTCATTGTTAATCCAGCAGTGTGCTGCCGATGCTGGCCTGTGTCGTACACAACTGACAACCAGGAGATTGAGGCGCTGATGTCATACGTCTGTTATTTCCCATGTCATTGATGTAATTGACGTGTGCGCGCCGGGGGTTAAAAAAGGAGAACAAACCCATAGGTAAGTAGAACGTTTGGGCCCTGCTGGTTTCTAATAATAGACACGTGAGGTTTCAGAAATAGAACGGCAGGCAAAATCATGTCACTCTTTCATTCATATTAGCAGTAATCCCCCCCCACCCCCCTGGCTTACTAAACACTGACTATCAGTGTCACCGTGCAGCCTTTTCCCTGTTCCCTGTCCACAAAGAACACTATTTAGACCCACAGTCTGGGTGGCACCCAGGGGTACGAGGCAGGGCTGGGGATGGGTGGAGGGGCACCAAAGGGGCGCTGGTGGAGGCCTGACAGATTATTCATGAGCTATATTAATAATAATATCTTCATATATTAATAATACATTAATATAATAATGTATCATTTATTTATATTTTATAATATATTAATATATACTTGCAAAGCAAAGGCCTTTTTTTATGTGGGTCTGCAAGGGAAAAATCTTTTTTCAATGGTGGGACTGCATGAGCAGGAGTGTGCATGAGCTATGCGATGATGATGCGTGAGCATCACAGCG
The DNA here is from genome assembly GCF_964030765.1 of Micromesistius poutassou. Lineage (NCBI taxonomy): Eukaryota > Metazoa > Chordata > Actinopteri > Gadiformes > Gadidae > Micromesistius > Micromesistius poutassou. Next base: position 8,354,612 of record NC_140274.1, on the reverse strand, counting down.
TTACGCTAGGTTACATCAAACCCACAGGTGAAATTGTGGAGGATGCTACTACAACACTGACTGGGATACAATGACCCCAGTCAACGTTTAGTGATGTCTAACTAATCATTGTGTCTGTTTTTACCACAGTGTCTGCTATTCTTTGTGATTTTATTATCCCCAGGGGCGAGGCACATGGGGCCTGATCACACTGTACAGAAGTACAGGCCGGGTTTATACACAAGGAGCCTTACAGTCTGCTGGGGGTCTGAATAGAGGCCGTCATCTGACTTTAGGGAAGGAGATTCCAGATTACCATTGGTCAGGCAGGAGGGGAAGGGCGGGGGGGGGGTGGAGGCGTCCGTTAAGGATGGGGGAGGAAGTGGATGAGGGGAGGATAGAGAAAAGGACAGCGGTCAGGAGATATTGTGACCTTCAAAGAAACATTTTCAGAAGTCCCATGGATGACGGATCAGAAAGAAAGAAAGAAAGAATGAATGAAAGAGACAGAGAGAGAAACAGAGAGAGAGAGAGAGAGAGAGAGAGAGAGAGAGAGAGAGAGAGAGAGAGAGAGGGGGGGGGAAATGGACAGAAAGAGAGAGCAATAGAGAGAGAGAGAGACAAAGAGAGAGGTTGTAAGAGATTGAGAGGGATATATATATATATATATATATATATTGCCAGAGAGATAAATGGACAGAAAGAGAGAGCGAGAGAGAGAGACATAGAGAGAGACAGTAGGAAATTGAGAGGGAGAGAGAGAAAGAGACATAGAGAGAGAGGGTGAGATACTGAGCGCTCCAACGTAGTGGAGGAGACAGCAGATGGAGGGGATTATTCTGGACTAAAATACTCTGGGATCCACGCAGGGAAGGCTGCAGATACAGACCTCTACAGAAGCCATCTGAGCCGGGATAGACAGAGAAGACATACAGCTACTGTAGTTCCCTCCATCGCTCGACAGATGCAGCTCGGATGGCAGACACATTATTTGGACAACTACACCAAACACGGTGTTATATTCGTGTATACTTTGAACGTGTCAAAATACAACAGGGTATTTGGTTCCTCTGAACAAAAAAACAAAATCCACACTACATATGAATACTGCCAGATACGGTGTGTCTAGCCGTTTCAATTCCCCAGCTAGCATGTCAGCTTACCTATCCGGTTGCTCACACGCCTGTGTGCATCCGTGTTTTTCATTTACCCACATGGAGAGGACGATGAGGGGGATTTGAAGCAGCGATTGGCGACTGCATGAGATTGTGTCCACAAATAACATGTCTCCCTGGGATTTGCACATGCTTTACATTTTTAGTTTGACTGAGCCATGGAGACCCAGCCACACATCAACCAGGTGCTCAATCGCACCAGATCATCCCCGTCGGTGTCCACGTTTAATCTAAGACACGCAACGAATAAGCACGCAAAAGAGTTTTGGTTTTACCTTTTGATGTATTCCGATCAAATCTGGAACCTGTGAAAGAAGGAGAGTACAGGTTAACAACATGGCTGTGGTCGAACACACACAATGACAAAAGACTGTTAGTCGGACACCCTAGTGACGGAGCAATCTGAAAAGAAAATCGACAGCGCTGCTATTCTCCTTTGGACGGAGTGAATTGGCAGAATGACTCCGTTCCTAGGGGGGAGAGGGCCTGTAATTGTCTATTGAGCCGTGCCACTCAAGGCCTGTTTTTATGTTCCCTGAAAAGGTACTAATTGTTAGTACATTCAAGCCACCGCATCAGCGTTAGGCGGGGACATGTATTGACCAGTAGAGTGTGTGTGTGTGCACGTGTGTGTTAGTCATCAATCATCTATCCCCCAGGATGTGGGAACAGTTGGTTATATCCTGCTCTTGGCACAGAATTATTATTGCCCACGGATCTATATCATCAACATAGGCGCAGCCAGCACAACGTGCTCGAAAGCACATGCCACACTTTACTGCGCACAGCACAATTGTCATGCTATATACATAGAGCACATCCATTACTCTCATCATACATCTCTCTCTCTCTCTCTCTCTCTCTCTCTCTCTCTCTCTCTCTCTCTCTCTCTCTCTCTCTCTCTCTCTCTCTCTCTCTCTCTCTCTCTCTCTCTCTCTCTCTCTCTCTCTCTCTCTCTCTCTCTCTCTCTCTCTCTCTCTCTCTCTCTCTCTCTCTCTCTCTCTCGCTGGATGAGGGCAGATCAATGGTTTTCCAAAAGACAATACGGTTAGGGTCAGGTCATTATTATTGGCAGCGATGGAACTCCCCGACTTCACCTCCCCTCAGATGGACACACCCCAGCACCGTGGCACGAGCGTGGTGGTGCTCAGGGCCGGCTGCGGCATCCTCTCTCACCCTGTAGCGCTTTAGGGCAATAACTCCCACAGCCTCCAGTGTGAAGAGAGCAGCCACCTTTTTATACTTCAGACTATAAGTCACACATAAAAGTCACAATGTTCTCTTTCCACCGAGTGCGATGGGCTATTGTTAGCTTAGCCCTATTCAGATCATTGCTGGCGTATTGCGCGATTAATAATGAATTCAGCGGGGCAGGCCTGGTGGCTCTACTCGATAAGTGTGCCATCCACGTAGGCAACACGCCTTGTAGTGACTGGGTTCGATTCCCACCTCCGTCCCCTGTGGGGGGTACATATTAGGATAGCATCAGATCTAGTACATCAGGCGACACGTCTTCAGGCCCCGGGGGGGGAAAGTATTTTAGGTCTGCCTGAAGTTCAAGATCTGACGGATGATCCTAATATTACACCGTTCCTATGCTACATGTCACTTCCTCTATTTGTTAACACTCTTTCCTGTCTCTCTCCACTGTCCACTTCATAAATAAAACATACAAAAGAATTAGGCAGGATTATAAATGTTTCGTACGCCTCCCCAACACATTCTGCCAACCGGGAGCCCACCATCACGGGTTGCTTGTCCCAAGATGTACACAACACAAACTAACACAGAAATGCATGTTCACCCACACATGCGCACACAGACTCACACACACACACAAACACATGCACGGATCCACACATACACACACACAATCACAATCCCCCACACACAGAGACTCATGGATGGATTGCAGACAATCACACACACACATCTTCCCCCTGAAAACCCCTCAATTACAGCCCATCCGACTAGCACGGCCGCCATTGGGAGGCAGCTGCAGCACAACACACAGAGCTCATATCAGCCACAGAGACGGGAGCTCTGCTACCCCAGTCGGTCTGAACATCCATGGACAGACGCCGCTCGCTCTCTGACAGTCTCCCCAGCAGCACCGCGGTGGCTGGCTGGCATTGATCAGTGACATTTTGCTAAGCAACGCTACATGTTTGAAATCTGTAACCCTCAGACCGGGTAGGGCTTGACACAGGCAGTGTTCTTCTTCAGGAAAGAGCATTGTGAAGGTACAAGAATGGGAATGTTCCCCGCTGTTGAAGGAGCTGAATTAATCTATTATTCATTTTGTTCTGTTTTTGTGGTTGTCGTGTTTGTGACTTGCTGTGTAAAGTGAAATGTTAAAACGATATGCTGTGTTCCCGTGCTAGATACAAAACAGGAGCGTTCTCGGTGGACAGGTGACCAGCATCGACAACAAAGAGGCACTGAGGTGAGGTTGGGAATACAACACATGATACACGTGGGTCCACATACGGACCCACCCAGTACAATACATCTGTGTGACTGTGAGCCCGAATTTGCATGTGCCTGCATAAAATAGTGATCTCCTGTACTCGCTTGCAGAAAGAAACAAACACAGACACACACACACACAAACATACATCTAAGGTACAAATCTCAGTCTGCACCCCATGGATGTAGTTTGATTGAGACTTTCTATTTCACACATGAAAGAACACCCATCTGTGACTGTGGTTCATGATTGTGCATGTGAGACATGTCCTGCCAATCAAGGTCAATGTTATATAGTAGATTCCACTAAACCCATCACGTACCCTGTGTAAAGAGAACCCAGCATGTTGTGGAGCATGAAAAGGTTGGTCCTTGGTTGTTCTCAAAATAAACAACATTGGGTGTGTGAGTGTGACGGGGACACGATCGTGGATGACGGACAGATCTCTAGGAAACATGTAACCGAGCGCTGCATACTACACACACAAAACCTGTGGACACGATTTATACTTTAATCTCCAGCTTTCTGTGTGTGTCTCTTATCTGACAGGTAATGCACGCATAAAAGGTCCCGGGGGAGTGTGCACGTGTGTTTGTCGCGCATGCACACACACACACACACACACACACACACACACACACACACACACACACACACACACACACACACACACACACACACACACACACACACACACACACACACACACACCTACCTCTGCTGCCCTAACGCTACACCTGTAATATATACGAACAATCTCCAAGACGCAGGGCAGAAATCATTCCATCACTTGCTACGCAGCAGGCCATGACCAATTTTACAGAAAAAAAACGGTATGGGCTGGAGCAAGGGATTGTGGGAAATCGTGAGGGGAGGGAAAGAAATGACCAGGGATGAAAAAGAACACTTACAACAATTCAGTTCTTTTGTCTGTCTGTCGGTCTGGTTGAGACCTACTGATGAGGTGTTGTTGCAATAGTAAAGCAATGTTACTGCAACACGCATTATGTTTCGTTATTATGAAATGACTTTTGTCATTTTCTTTTTCCAAACCCACACAAACACATTAGACAGAGATAACAGGGGACATCTTTCCAGTCTAAATGCCATTGACCCCTTGACCCCACCCTCTCTCTCCACCTGCCTGATTTATGCGTCATGTGACATGAGCATTCACTGTGCGGCCTGTTTGAAACGACTCCCTGCCTCAGAGGCACTTTTCAGAGAATTCTCAGCCATTACCCGCGCACAACAATCATCGCTAACTGCCAAGCACGGAGCACCTTCAAGAGAATGTCAGTTGCCATGGAGACCGAGGCGCCCCGGCTACACCCCCCCCCCCAGCATCACAGTCTAAGTGTATGCCACCCCACCCTCCCGTTCTGCCACCCTCCCACCTACCACGTCAGACACACCCCCATCCTCTCTCACCCTCTCTCTCTCTGTCTCTATCTCCCTCTCCCTCCCTCTCTCCCTCCCTCTCTCTCTCTGTCTCTATCTCCCTCTCTCTCTCATCAGTGTGCGTGCGTTCCTCTACGGGCGTTTCGTCCCCACGTTCAAACAACTCTCAGTGTTGTTTACCAGGGGCCGTACTCAGTCTCCTAACGGACGCTGCTCTGTCCCTCTCCACTGGGGGCACGGCGGTCGCAGAGTGAGAACCTCATCCGGGGACTGGCGGCGTGACAAAACGAGGCGTTAGAAAAAAAGGATGCTGTTTGACGAGTGATGGCTTTTGGTCTCCAGATATCACGGGATGTCGCTTTGGCCCCGCCCCCCCCCACCACCCCCACGCCAGAGGGACAGCAAAGCCTCCTCACGTCAATTTACTGAATGACAAGGAATCACATGCCTACACACACACACACACACACACACACACACACACAACAAGAAGGCACATGACTGACTTGTGATTGAGGGTGATAGCTGCGACATGGACAGATAGCGAGGGTTTTGTATTTCAGAGGAGTCGAACAAAAGCCTGCCACTAACAACAGTATTAAAAGTTTGAAGTGTCAAACCGCATCAATGGAGCGCCGTGCCTTTAAGGGGCTCTCTTTATCGCACCCCTTTCAGCTGCTCATTTCCCCATTATGTCAGTCTATCCCCACCATCCCTCACTATCTCCATTTCTCTCTCCATTTCTCCACACGACCATCTATGTATCTGGCTTTCCCACTTGCTATCTGTGTGTGTGGGATATGTGTGTGTGTGTGTGTGGGGGGCTGGGGATCTGTGTGTGTGTGTGTGCGTGTGCATGTTCGTGTGTGCGTGCATGCGTTGGACCCGTTATCTGCCTCTTGCCTCTGCATCTCTACATGGCTGATTACTGTAGCATAATGGATAATGATGTGGATTCAACGAGCTCTTGGTCGGTGTTCTTATTGCACACTGACTGCAATAAAGCAAATCCCTGCAGGCAGCCATTGGTTTAGAGTCCAAGACTTGCCAGAATTGTGAGTAAAAAAAAAAAAAAGAAGAAAGACAGCAGTTTGAAAATAGACACGGCAGGTGAATGTTATCAGAGGCGATGTGGCCTGTGTGTTTGAGTGTTTTTGTTTGTGTTTGGTTGTGCTTGTGTGTGTGTGTGTTTGTGTTTACACGTCAATGTGATGGAAGAGTCTTTGGAACCATATGGAATCCCTGCTAGCTTTGCATGCGGCCTCCTCCACGCTGTCACCCCTGGGTGGTCCCTACTCTGTCTCCTGCTCACAGAGCCGGCCGTACCCCAGTGGAAATGAAACAAACAAAAGAACAACAAGAGGCAAAAGGTTTCCGAATGAAATATTCAGCTGGGAAACGGTGATCTTCACCAAGGAAATCCACCGTTTAGCTTCAGTCTGGAATGCCCGTTTGGAGCCAAGTTGTTCAGCTCAGATTCCGGCAGTGTTTCTTAACACCGCTGTTGAACGACTATTAAAATAGATTTGTTCACACGTAATTTCATGCCTCACGTTGCTCACACCTGATGGATCTTGCTGCTTCTCTGAGTCTTAAAATGGGCCTGTTGGTGTTAAGCAGAGATGTTATTCTTTACGGAGAATGATTTGTTTGTTTAATGCTCCAGCTCTCTAGTCTCCTGGGCCCTAACCTAGATTACAGCACAAAGACTATTAATCATTGATGATCAAACCTTTTTATTATTGCTCATCTATAATTAATCTGCACCATAATAAAAAGCATGTAGATCATGCGATTCAAAAATATTTGATATCCATTTACGGGAAGAAATATATAATAATTAGACGACAGAATAAAAACTCTAATCCTTTCTAACTGTCAGACAATGCAGCTGTGATAACAATTCTAGAGTAGAAGTCAGTAGAACAGTCAGAAAATGACGAGAAAATTAAAGGCTTTTTCTCTCTGTTCATGAAAAGATATTGCGAATAATCTTGGTACTACCCCACAATTCAACCGACTTCTTTAAGACTTGTAATTAGAATGCAGAGCATGAATGGGTTAAAGTCTACCAGAAGGTTCATCAGGGCAGGGACCTAAGGGTAACACAAAATGTACCCATAATTGTACAGATGTTCACATCAGGAGTGGTTCATTATCACAGAGGTGGGAGCAGCACCCGGGGGGGCAATTAGACCACACTCTGCGTGAACCCAGGGTCTTTACAAACACGCCCTGCAAGACAACCTAAACACACACATGAGAGCCCTCGCACACAACACGTACATGCTGTGATAATGCCACACACACACACACACACACACGTGAGGCAATGGTAATAAAAAACACACACACACACACACACACACTTGGTGTTGTCCCAAGGATGTTACTACTCTTCAACGGCCAAGTGAAGGTTCACAAAAAAACAGCATGGTCGTGCACACGCGCATACACAAACACAAACACCAAGTCAAGTGGAGGTGTAAAAACTCAGCATGGTCACCCTCAGAAACACAAATAAACAAGCAAGGCAGACGCCGCTAATGGCTGTGATTTAATCTCAGGTCATGATTGAATATGAATATGTGTCAATGAGCACAGTGAGATAGATAGGGCTACATCCTTCAGTCTGGCATCGACCACACATTAAGAACTACAACTCCCAAGATGCCAGCGTTCTCTCCCACCCTGGTAATCGGAGGTAGAGAGACCTCTCCATACAACACCATACTAGTAGCACCATTTCAACATGTGGAGCCTTTAGGACAGGACACAGGCAGACCCAGAAACAAACGCCTTGACATGACGATATGATTCATGACACGTAATGACGTGATATGATATGTGACATGAGCCTAGCACGGCCCCATATGGCCTCCTGGGCGCCCAATGATGATTGTGATCACCCAATGATGACGATGATTGTGACCACAAGTCGCTATGGAGTCACAGACTATTACCACTGTTGTTGGCTGGGTGAAAAAATAACACAAACCCGCTATTTCAAAGCACTGACGCACGTACTGACGCACGTGTCCTCCTGAAAAACGGTACCGATACTTGATTGATACGCTGCGAGAGGAACATTAAAATCCTCTTCATGTGTGGCTTCATCGGTTCCGCCCAAAACACCCAGAGAGAGCAGGGCCGTGTTTGGAGTGCTGCGCTCAAACCGTGGAGGTAATCAACTGACAACACCTTGGTTAAAACCAACCAGGCGACACAAGAAGTGGATTTAAATGTTTGTTTCCCAGCGCGTCAATACCGTTTAATTTCCCCGTAACCACAGCGTTTTAAATAAGGACTCGTGCGTCAGTGCGGTGATTGGGCCCATTTAAACCACCGATTCCACATTAGAAAGTGGTCACTTCTGTTCAATTACATGATGATAGGGAGTGCAGGATAAACATATAGGGCCAGGCCTGGCATATATGTGGTGGGTCAATTATCAAAGTTCTTCAATTCGAGAGACGTTGTTCACTCATAAAGTGTAGTACCTTCTGATCCAGGTGTGATAGCAGGCAGACACACAAGCAGGTTAGGGTGGTGGTTGATAAGGCAGGTGATAGATGTCCAGTCCAACAAAGGAGTTCAATCCAAAAGTGTTCTTTAAAATCCTTTAACAAGTTGAAACTTGTATAAATAATCAACTTTTACCTTTCTAAGTAATAAAGAAAGGTGCAAGGTGTGGTTCACTTAAAGTGCAAGTATTCAAGTAGTGTAAAGTGGTAAAACAGTAGGTCTCATGTGTTCCTTTGTCAAACAAACAAACAGATTCACATGTGTTGAACCCCCCTTCATGGTTTCCTGCAGCCCTTCAAAATAAGAGCATCTGGACTTCCTACAATCTTTCCCAAAAGTAAATGTCTGAATTATTTTATGGCCGTTTAAAACATAAACAAGCCTTCTGCAATATTACTTATTTCTACTCATACGTCGCACATCCGCACACGCACACTAAGCGCACACATTAAAACAAACAACAGCGTCTTGAAGCACATTTAATGAGCACGGGCAAAAGGATTCACTTTGTCCACCTCGGGCTATGTGGGCCTTTAAATTGGTCCCAGTGCGCTGTGGGAGTTTGTACCGAGGGCCTGACCTATAACTCCTGCCCGGTGTCACGGGGAATGAATCTGCTGTCAGCCCGATCGATAGCGGAGCAGTGGAGGGTTCGCCCGGGCCCCTGGCTCCTGGGGGGGGGGTCGGACCCTCTTAATAAACAGAGGGGACTTGTTGATCTCGATGGACCGATGGGACACCCGGCCGCTGTGACCACGGCGACCGGCCGCGCGTCGCGTTGTGCTTAACGACTTAGTGACCCGGTTGCTTCTTAGTTTGTCGGAACGTGGAGAAAAAAAAAAAATGTGTGGAATTTGAGTGTTTTTCATTGTTGTATCGACATTGGAGTATTGATCAATGAAGAACAGTGGAAGGTCATATTAAGTGTTAAACAGAAGTGTTTAAATCCAGCATGGTAATTCCTAGTCTTTTTAGGTCATTAAAATGATCAATAGTTATCGATATCGATCAATATGACCAGGTCATATCGTGATATGTCTTTCAGCCATATCGCCCAGGCCTACCTTCAACCCAGATACACAACGCTCGATGCACAAAGTGTCGACACGCAGTATCAGCACAATGGAACGTGTCCAATCTAGCAGCAGCGCCCATGAATGCAGTGCAGTGTCTTCATCACCAATAGGTTTCTAACAAACCCGGTACTGATGATAATATGTGGTACAGATGGCACGGTACCGCACCACGCCACATGGTAGCACCAGGCCAAGTGGTAGCGTACGGCAGCCTGGCCCTCCACTGGGCTCTGGGAGGGTGTGGGGGGGGAAGGGGGATGAGGGAGTGTGGGGGAGGTTGGAGGAGGAAGAGGAGTGGGGGTGCTGGCACCGAGAACAGGGGGCCTCCTTGTATTGGCAGATTCACAGTGGCAGGATACATGATGCATTCACATGATAATGAGCCACAGCAGCACGTAAGGCCGCCCCATCGCTCTCTGTCTCTCCTCTCTCTGTCTGTCTGTCTCTATCTTTCTCTCCTTCTCTTCTCTCCTCTTTCTCCTTCTCTCTCTCTCATTCTCTCTTTCTCTCTGTCCATCCTTCCCTCTCTCTCTCTCCCTCTACTTTCTTTATCTCTTTCTCTCTCCGCACCCTTACTTACATCAGACTCACACACACACACACACACACACACACACACACACACACACACACACACACACACACACACACACACACACACACACACAGGCACACGCATTCACAACACTGTAACATGCATGCAAATGTGCAAATGCAAATACTCAGCCATTTTAACATAAATACAGAGAGACACACACACACACACACACACACACACACACACACACACAAACAATCAGAAACCCCTCAGTGTCTGGCACTGAGCAGCCTGACCACTGGCCGCCTCATCACCAAGGAGACGGGTGCTAAGCAGGCGCCTGGCAGTGACTGACTGGCATTTAGCATTTAGGACCCCAGAAAGCTATCACAGAGCGAAAAGGGGGCTGGGCAGTCAAATGAACGACCCGTGGGTTTGTAAAGCGAGCAGACGAACAGAGGAATGAGCAAAAGCACACAACACATAAAATCGCTGTGAAGCGAGGGGAGTCAAGGGCGCTACGGCGTCGAGCTCACAGAGTGTAAGAATATCCCCCAAAAAGATTCACATTCAACCCCCGAAATAACTGAATGCCTCTGCCCTTTTTTCCTCATCATTGCAGGGGCCCAGAAAACGGGTTGAGCGGCTCCGTCTCGGCGACGCGTCACAGCGCATGTGAGAAGATGCGGAAGAACACCCTAGTTAAGAGCGTTAAGAGGGGCATGTGCCACCCCACTGACGTCAGCGTTGCGGTGGGCTATTAATAATCATTTCCACCTTGATTTGACGCCAGGCGTCGGGTGGAGGTGGTGGTAGTGGTCGGGGGGGCGGCCGCGGTGCAAATTAACTGTAAAAATGAAAGACATGCGTTCTTTTTTGGACTTTTCTCTCACTGCCGGGAAGCATAAAAAATAGGAAGGAGGAGACGAAGAAAAAAAAAGAGAAAAGAGAATCAAAAGGGAATGGATATGGAGCGCTACCGCCTTGTGAAAACTTTAAAGGAAGATGATGAATGAAGGGCGTGGCCCTCTGGAGGGCTTTCTGAGTTGAGTGAGATGATGGATCACATCTCATGGAAGAGAGGAAAGGGACGAGTAAGGGGGGGGGGAGGAGGAGAGAGGGCGAGCGGAGAGAAAGGCAGCAATAGAAAAGCTGAGATTGCATCAGCAGACGCAAAAAGCAGCGTGGAAGATATAATCACGTCGTCGTCCCCTGATGAACTCAACGCGCATCGACCAACGTGTCACTGGCACTTCAATCTGCCATCGCTCCTCTCATGTGATTCGCTCCTCGGCGGGCGCATCTCTCAACTGACCTCACACACAACTAGGTTACTTAGCCGACAATTGTTTCATCCACAGCGTCCCACGGGATCAGAGTGTTGCAGGGCAGCACAAGGGCAGGGCTAGACATCTCCCTGGAGGACCCGACCAAGACCCTTTTAGGGTATGGCCCCGCTGACTGTCTGGCACCTCATGCACTGGATTGTCTTTGCTCTCTTCAACCTCGACCGATGAACAGCCAAGCCCCTGTCAAGCGTTGACCTCCACCACCACCACCACCACCACAGCTTTATCTATACCTAGCACCACCTTTAACCCTAGGGAAGAGTTTGTACTAACTCGTCCCGTCCACGACACCATAGACACCATAGACACCATCATACTGTCTTGTGATGTACCTCCCTGCCGCACACATGACACTTGCATGCATAATGCTCTTCCAAGCTTTCCTTCATCCACTCCACTCCATCTATGCCTGTGCTGTGGTTTTTCTCCCTGACAGCAATCCAGCGTTGTGTGTCCACATGGCGGACCTGTGTCTTTTTATTGCACGTTGAGTAAGCTTGATTGTGAAAGGGAAGAATCAGCAGACAGTCTGGCGGATACCACCCCCCCCCGTTTGCTGAACCCGATGCAGCTGCTTCTCTCTCTGCATCTTCTCTCTCCACACCTCCCCTGGCCAGATGTTACTTCCTGCTCTCTCTATATCCTTCCTGTTCATAGCATCCAGTGTTCAGCCGCATTATGAACCCTCCAACCCCTTTTTCGATTGCCCCTCCAGCCGTGACGTCTTGCACGCCACGGCCCTGAAGAACAATGCCTCATACAAACCGAAACGCTTCATCACATCCGGCTGGGTCTGTTCAACCCAGACTGAAAGCGAGAATTAATTTCACAAATCAATTGTTTGCTGCCATTGATTTTCTTTGCTCTTTCCGCAGAGCGCACGGAGTGGGACGCGAGTGAGTGGGTACTGGCGGGCTGCCCGCCGTCGGCGTGGCTGTGTTCGGCGACCTGCCTCGCAGCTCTTTTATTCACGCACTGTTGTGTAACAAACAATGGCGAGCGACGTCGCGTGGCTCCTCACGTATCGCCATCGCAACGGTCTCCACGGGCCTCCTTATTCCAGCCTAGCCCCCATTGTTTTCACAAAGAGCTTTGTTTCATTTATTGTCTTCAGTCATTTATGTACAGGAGATAATACTATCACCATGAGTCCCTGGCCATCCTCTCTCTCTCTCTCTCTCTCTCTCTCTCTCTCTCTCTCTCTCTCTCTCTCTCTCTCTCTCTCTCTCTCTCTCTCTCTCTCTCTCTCTCTCTCTCTCTCTCTCTCTCTCTCTCTCTCTAAACAGGGACACACTATGCTCTTTCTCGCTTATCATGAAGCGCCGCACAACAACAGGAACCTCACACGGCACAGCACAGACGTATAAGGGTCGCGAGGGCTCAGATTCCGATGGGGGACTGTGTGTGTGTGTGTGTACTGGTATCTGTGTAGAAAACATATACATTATGTATCTCCTATTAGTACCGAGCGCCGGATCCCCCCGGTCAGACAATGCCCTGAGTTAAATAACATGCAGCACTAGTGGCTCGGGGACTATGTGGAGCCATCGGTCACGTTGCGTCATCGTTAAAAACCCAACTGTAATAAAGCAGAAATGTCAGGCGCGCTACAGGCCGTCCACAAGATGGATGGGCTGATGCTCCAGCCATTGATTAGGAGATATGTTTATGGAGGGAAAGATCAACACAAGGGTTCGGAGAGGTTGCACCTTCCTCCTCTCCCCTACGCATCCGGCTCACTGTGACTGTGCGGCTGTGTGTGTGTTTTTTACCGCCACCATGTGATGTACTGTAAGTGCACTCCGACTGCACAATATTGCTGTGGTGTGATAAGCGTGATGGAGCACAGAGTGGAATGGCCATGATTGTCTGTGGATAATTACCCAAATTGGTAAGATGGTACTTAATTGGGTTGTTTGAAATTGCTGTGTGGCTAATGCGTGGCTAGTGCACGCACGTGTGTGTGTGTGTGTGTGTGTGTGTGTGTGTGTGTGTGTGTGTGTGGCGTGCTTGTGTGTGCAGTTAGGGTAGACAATGAACCAATTACTCTATTTGTAGACACAGCCATACAGAGGGCAGTCTCTATCTCTCAGCATCTCTACAGAGACCCCCTTTCGGAGCATACCTCAATACAATATGAGAACAGGTACATTAGGTGAAAAGGGGCCAGAAACAATAGGACAATGGCAAATAATTATGCTGAGGATAAAAACATCAATAAAATGAAATGGGGAGGAGGCATGACGACTCTACAACATCATAGGCCTGTATGTCGGATAAAGGTTTGAGTGTCCATTAAAATCAGAGTGCGTCAGGTCTTCAGTGTGTGAGTGTGTGTGTGTGTGTGTGCATAAGTGCGTATGCTTGCGCATTTGTGAGTAACAACACGTGTGACCCTGCAAGAGATTTTATTCATTTCTGACACCGAACCGATCAAATAAAGCCAAAGCTATCTATAATCTATAATCCAGTAGAGCGCAGTGGTGACTGTGAAAACCCAGAGACAAAATCTGTTTGCAAAGCCCATCTCGGCTCATGATTTGGGCCATGACTTAATGGTTGTCACATTGTCCTATACCCACCAATGGACACCCACATACAGTGGTTGTTGCGCTGAATGCAAGAGGTATAACCATCGCCTTACTGTAATAGATCCATACGTTGTCACTTCCTGATCATCATCTCTAAGATAATAATTTAATTCCTCATCTAAATGCAATTCAAACATCTGATGATGACGTAACACGTCATGCTTATCTTCGAATGGGGCAGTTTAACATCATCTTTTTGGTGTATTTTATGTCATGTATTCCAATCGGAAATGTATATTCACATTTGTGTACAGATCCTTGGTCAGAAACAAACATTTGGCCAGAAATAAATGAGGCAAACTAAGCTTAACCGCAGGAGAAAGACTGAGTTAACTGAATCTGAGCGACAATACATCTAAATTACATCTAACAATTATTGCTGTTGGTTTCCCTTCCTTTTTTATTAATATAGAATAATAACAGGAACAAATAATTTGTAATTGTAACAACCATTTGTGCTTTATTGGTCTAGAAAAGCCCAGCCTGGAACAGTCTCTGGTTAAGTTTGTTGTGTATGCTGTGTACATGTTTTATAATAGGATAAAGTGAGCCAGTGGACACTCCATTATTGTGGCAGCTTCAAAGCCCCTATAATAACCAGAATCAAATTTAAAAGGCTTTCTATATGATGCCATAGGCTAAGGGGACATACACCTACACACACACACACACACACGCACGCACGTGTGTGTGTGTGTGTGTGTGTGTGTGTGTGTGTGTGTGTGTGTGATGGTGAAGAGGTTGGTGAAGGGAACTTGTTAGCACTGTTTCCATATCATTGTGTGTTTGTGAAATCCGACATCAGGAATACAGGTCGGTCATGAAGTGTGCGTGTGTGTGTGTGAGGTGTAGGGACTTTGAGTTGTGCCGCTCCCATTGGGAACACAATAACTATTGTTTTGTTGTCCATTGTTAGCACTTATATAAAAAATACATGTTTTTTTTTTGTTTTAGTTTTTTTGTTTTTGTATCAGGTTTTTGGGGTAAAACAAATCTACCGTAATTACTCTTGCCACATTTAAAGTACAAACTACATTAAAACAATGAAAAAAATAAATGTAAGACTGAAGCAGCAAACTATTCACTGTTCACTGTGGTGTGTTATCCACAATCGCAGGTGTTCAGCGCAGGTGTTCAGCGCTAGGCTACGTGTAAGTATTTATGAGCATTTGCCTGCAAATGTGATCTTTACCAGCGGACAAAGGCATGAACAGGAAGCCTGCTTCTGCTTGTGAGCATGAATGATGAGCGTGTGTGTGTATGTATGTGTGTGTGTGTGTTCCCTGACTTTGCAGAAGCCCACCTGTGCCTCCCTCTTACCGCCCCGCCCGCCTCGTGTTCTACAAGATACCCCAGTGACTAAACCACACAGGTGAGGTCTGCTGTAACAATGCAGATGAGCTCTCTCTCTCTATCTTTCTTTCTTTCTCTCTCTCTCCCTCTCTGTCTCCCTCTCCCTCTCTATCTCTCTCTCTCTTCCCTCTAACTGTCTCTCTTTCTTCTCTCACTTTCTTCTCTCTGTCTCTCTCTCTTTCTGTATCTCTCTGCCTTTCTTTCTTCTTGTTCACTTGCATCAGACCTGACATGCACTCTCATTCCCCTACACAAAGGAATCAAGTAGAAAACACGCCTACAGCATTCTGCAGCCATAGCCTCATATATAAAGGTACCTGGGCTTTGTATGTATTTAGGTTTGTGTGTGTGTGTGTGTGTGTGTGTGTGTGTGTGTGTGTGTGTGTGTTTAAGAGGGGGGAGGGATTGACAGAATAGCACAGTGGGGGAGCAGACATGGAGGACATAAACTGAACACAGATAAGCAGATAAGAATGGAAGAGAGCCACGCGGACCAATCCAAAAATGGTGATGTTTAGCGCAGAGGGAGTCGGTAGAAAAAAAGCACAAGCAAGACACAAATGGGCTTGTTTATACATGAAGTCCTGGCCAGGCATTGTGCGCTATGGAATTGAGCCACGCAGGGCTAATGAAAAGGCTAATAAGAACAGGCCATGCACTTAACAGGTAGCCAAGGCTTCTAACCATCCATCCTCTATCCAGTATTCATCCATTCATCATCTACCCATGGTCCATCCATTCATCCATCCATCCATCCTCTACCCATGGTCCATTCATCCATCTATCCATCCATTCATCCATCCATCCTCTACCCATGGTCCATTCATCCATCTATCCATCCATTCATCCATCCATCCTCTACCCATGGTCCATCCATTCATCCATTCTCTACCCCCCCCATCCATCCTTCCTTCATCCATCCATTCATCCATTCATCCATCCTCCATCCCCCATCCATTCATCGGCCTCACATAAGTGGATTTTACATTTTTCAATGACTACCTTTTCTAACGTTGAAGGAATAATAACAGACTGCGATGCTGAACAGACGGGCCCAGATGTCCGTGGAGGAAAGCAGTGTGACAACCTGTTCTGTTTATGAAGAACATGTGTGCATGAAAAGGCCTGGGGCATTTTAATGACAGACATGCTGTCAAATTTTCTCTCTCTCTCATGCCACTGCTATTGTGTCTCTCCAGTCCTCAACAGCAGACAACCCAAAGCCTCACACTGTCCAAACTCCAGTCCATAGGGTGGTTTGAGCGCCGGTAACCCATAGGGGTGTAATGATACGCGTATTCGTACCAACATTTTTCGGCACGGGTCTAACAGTTCAATGCACGTTCGTTGATTATCACACACTCTGTGAGTGTGTGATAATCTTTACAAGCTTGGAGAGAGAGAGAGAGAGAGAGAGAGAGAGAGAGAGAGAGAGAGAGAGAGAGATAATTGCCATAGGAGGTGCTTTTGAGCCATGCTGCTCGAAGAAGCCATTACAGAAAGCTGAGACAATGCAGTGCCGGCGACAGCCCGCAATTTTGTAAATCACATTCTTCTCGTCTATGAAATTATCTACAGTGCACTTTTAGAGCTATTTTATGGTAAATTGCAAAGTCATAGGGATTTCAACAGTCTGGTAATTTCCGTCGCGCAAGCCGGCGCAATATTCTCTCATTTGATCAGAACCATATCCCCGGGCCGCTCATGGTGCCTGTGTGCATACAGATGTTTAGTTCCGGCGATGGAGGTCCGGGATATTGAAGCTGTCCACCGGTGGGACGCTGTGGGCGTGGACAGTTTGGATTATCAATGGCTGTGAGGTCATTTTGCCTTGGTACAGATCAACTGACAAATCAATTTTGAATTAACAACACAGGGTCACTGAAGATCAGGCAGTAGGTTTACAGGCAGCGATATATATATATTCGATGGCTACACATGGAGTGTGTTTGCAAACTCATTTGTTGGGCATATCTGACTCCCAATCCACCGCAGGCATTCAATAATTATTTTTTCTTTTCACCAGCGACCACGTTTCATTCCATGGGTACTCACACTTCTAAAACTGGTTGACGTAAAGGTCATCTGCTTCTAGTGTTTGGCCACAATGAGATATTGTTTAATGGATCGCACTTTTGCGTTTTTAAGTTGGTTACTCATAACTCTTGGGAAAACGTTAGAACATAATCCAATTAAGGTTTTTAGAACCAAGCCCTGTGGATGATGCTCACGCGTCCTGAAAGCTACTCTACTAAAGAGGGGGGAAACAACTGCACACACGCTGAATGCTACTCACAAATGCACCGCATAAGGAATAAAGAACCACAACAACACAGCTTGAACCCGTATGAACTGCGTTGTCGTTATCCTGAACCATGACTCTGATGGTGAGCCAGCCGGCCAGACTGCTGTGAGATGCTTCTGAACCCAGACGACCATCTGAGCTGCAGTCTGAGAGAACCTTGGGAGGGGGCCCACTGTTGTATTGTGAGTGGTGGAGCGTGGTGATGAGGTCATTCAAAGGCTCTCTTCCTTGGAGAGATGCAATATTGTTTGGCCATGGGGATACACACACGCACAGACACACACACAGAACATACACACACACACACTCAAACACACAGCAAATACACACACACACACACACACACACACACATAAGTGGCAAGGGCTAACTCATAAGCAAACACATTTCTTTAAATATTGATTTGAGCTTCTCCGGTCTTTCCTGGATAAACACAGTCCCTATTCCTTGTAAGGACGTAGACATCTCCCCAAACAGCCTCATGTCTAACATTGATGGATTGTTACAATTTATCACACACACTCGAGGGACTTTGTTTAGGAGACGTTCTATAATGCAAAACCTAATTAGCCTGGCTCGTTAACGGATGCAATCAATGGAAATTGTTTTTTAATTATTTGTTGAATATCAGTACATTCGTATGTCGTCTTAGGGGGTTGGTCAGTTGTTGAGTGATTTTTTATGAAGCAGAAGCTCTGAGATATATATACAGAGACATAGCGTTCACATTGCATACATACATGTACAAAAGTCAAGCTGAATTGCAATGGAAAGGTGTATGTCAATGCAGAAACTGCTGTTCATTGGGGTGTTTGCCAGACATTTGTCAACCAATTGTCATGGGAGACTAATTGCTATATACAATAAATGAGATAATCTGTAAGACATAAAAAAAAAACATAATTGCAGTAATCTATCCTGCATGTCGACTGTGTTTTGACCGTTTCTTATTGCACATAAAGAACGGCTGTTATCCTACCTCATTAGGGCAAATACTTCCCCTAACATCCACTGTGAAAGGCGACCACAGAGGTGAGCAAAGCCCACATGCTGTGGTTCATCCAAACGGTGAACCTGAAAACCAACCCGCGCTCATTTAAAAGCGAGTTTGCTTATCTCATATTGTTATTTCGACCACTGCCCCCTGGCCCCATCCACCCCCTCACCCTTACCCCCCCCTGCCCACAGCTTCCTCCCGGACACGTTTCGAGGTCGGTTCAAACCCCTCACCCGTCCAAGACCCAGTTAGAAGCACATTCGGTCGGGTCCCTACAACATCTCTGGGCCGGTCCCGATTCAACTCCAAACTCAACTTCAGTAACTTTTTTTGGATTAAAGGTGTTACCCACCCTGAAGGCACACGCTTCCCTGGTCCAAAAAAATACCCCCCCCCCACCCCCAAGGACCGCAGGCCCAATCTGGGGCGGGAACGCAGATGTTGAACCAAACAGAACAGTCTGGGGACTCTAGTTAGGAGGAGAGGGATGGGAGGGGCTTAATATGTCCTTAAGATACTGTCTGTCTGTCTGTCTGTCTCTCTCTGTCTCTCTGTCTCTCTCTCTCTCTCTCTCTCTCTCTCTCTCTCTCTCTCTCTCTCTCTCTCTCTCTCTCTCTCTCTCTCTCTCTCTCTCTCTCTCTCTCTCTCCACTCCGAATTTCTGCCTATCTTTTATTCATACACATCTCCCGGAACGGCTTGTCTCTCTGCCATCATCTGAGGTTGTTTCTCAGCCTCTGTCATTCACACACACACACACACACACACACACACACACACACACAGATGCACACATACACGCACACAGACGCACACATACATGTGCACACACAGTACACACGCACGCACATTAATGCACACGCTCACATGCACTTTTCCAAGCGGTCCCAGAGCTCTTATAATTTTTTGAGAGTCTATTTTTAGTGTGAAAAGTAATTGAGGTGGAAAGTTCCATCTGTCCAACACACTCATATCCAGCTGCTCCTTTTTAGCAGCCGGCTGAGAGAGGAGGTGAAAAAAAAAGCACTACTTACGCATCAATTTGCCAGATAAAACTGACGCGGACAGGGTTTTTTCACTTCTTTTTTGGGTAACTATCTGTTCTGCATCAATAGGATGTTTTCATCAAAGGTTGGAGTGCTTGAGGTGCTTTCAGTTGCAGAAAAAAAGGGAGGTTTGCTTTGAAAGATGAGCTTTGATTATGGAGAGAGCGAGTCTAGTTAAATGGCTCAGCGAGCTGTGAACGCTCTTGGTCACCTCTCCAACAAATCAGGCCCTCCTCTCATCACTCTTTCTCTCTGCATGGCCACTTGTTATTCCCCTGAGACTCCAGTTAACTCTGACCACCTACACAAAAGTTTAATGTTACAAAATAACTGAATTGTCAAACTTGTTGAATTGTGCAACATGCTTCACAAGCCTCCTGTCCACACGCACACGTGCACACACGCACCCCACACATGCACACACACACACACACACACACACACACACACGTGTCCCCTCTGACAGAGACATAGCGTTCACATTGCATACATACATGTACAAAAGTGAAGCTGAATTGCAATGGAAAGGTGGAAACTGCTGTTCCTTGGGGTGTTTGCCAGACATTTGTCAACCAATTGTCATGGGAGACTAATTGCTATATACAATAAATGAGATCATCTGTAAGACATTAAAAAAAAAACATAATAGGGGCACCCCGGTGGCGCACTGGGCTAAGGCGCGTACCATGTAATAGAGTCCTGATCGCAGAGACCCAGGTTCGAATCCAGCCTGGGTCATTTGCTGCATGTCCTCCCCTCTGTCTCCCACACTTTCCTCTCTGTCCATCTCTATAATAAAGCTGAGAAAGGCAAAATATAAATCTTAAAAAACATAATAGCAGTAATCTATCCTGCATGTCGACTGTGTTTTGACCGTTTCTTATTGCACATAAAGAACGGCTGTTATCCTACCTCATTAGGGCAAATACTTCCCCTAACATCCACTGTGAAAGGCAACCGCAGAGGTGAGCATAGCCCACATGCTGTGGTTCATCCAAACGGTGAACCTGAAAACCAACCCGCGCTCATTTAAAAGCGAGTTTGCTTATCTCATATTGTTATTTCGACCACTGACAGACAGACAGACAGACAGACAGACAGACAAAGAAAGAGAGAGAGAAAGAGAGAAACTGATCTTAAATGCGGGCCTAAGGCAGACAGGGACATTGTGCACATAAAACACACATTCCTTGTCATGTGAGTGCCATGATTAGTTTTAAATGCATGCAGGGAAGTGGGGAAATATGGACGCCTTGTGTCCCTCAAGGACAAAAACATCAGAGCAGTCCTGGGTGAGTGTTGCCTCCAAGCATATCTCGGCGTGTTGCTACACACAGATCAACAAGAACTGGTTGGAAAAGCTATGAGGACACCACCACCTCCTGTTGAGTTCACTACAACAAGATGGAGAGTGTGTTTCGCTTGAGGAAAAGGGGGGAAAGTCCAGACAAAAGCTGAACCAATCAGCCCATTAACGCCAAGCCAAACCATCGCTTATCCCAACGATTGTCAGAATGTCTATATCAGGCCCGTTATCTATGGTTTCACGCTCTGCGGGCGTCTCTGAATAACTCTGCCACTCGTGCCTGTGTTGCTGCTCCCCCAGCTGCAAGATGGCGACCGCAAAGGGGAGGGGAAAAAAAGAAAGAGTGATGCAATTTTAATGTTCAGCTGGGGGATGGCGTGTGCTTGACAGCCGATCACGAGAGACAGCCTGTCCAGCACTCCTGTCGACTGTGTGACAAGGACACCTGCGGTGAAAGTCACGCAACGCCTAAGTGTCCCCAGCATTGTAGAGCACATCTCGCTCACGTATGCTACGCCCTTTTCCTTTGAAGTCTTTGAAAACTGCGTATCATACTGCCGACAAACACACATATCAGGGTGTGTGTGTGTGTGTGTGTGTGTGTGTGTGTGTGTGTGTATGTGTGTGTGCTTGCGTGCATGCATGCACACGTTTGAGTATGTGTGCGTGTGTGTGTGTGTGTGTGTGTGTGTGTGTGTGTGTGTGTGTGTGTGTGTGTGTGTGTGTGTGACCCAGAACAAGGAACAAGGGACGGTAACTGTGATCCAGCAGGAGTATACCACAGAGTTCTCTAAGGGCATAGAGTGGGAACATGCAGTCATACCTAAGGCAAGGTGTCTGTGGTCCTGGCCCAGCAGCTCATTACGACATGATAACTCAAGTCAGTGCTTACATAACCTGATCAATGGGAGCGGATAGTGACACGCTCCACATGCAGGGGGTGGAGGAGGACACTGATACATCCAGGCAAAACAAACAGGCACACAAATGACCAATCAATGCAAACGTCTGCTGGTGCAGCAGTTATTCACTGGAATATTGGCCTTTCTCCCTGTGGATGTATCCGATGAAATTGCCTGTGTGTGTGCGTACTGTGCGTGCGTGCGTGCGTGCGTGTGTGTGTGTGTAAACAGGTTTGATAGTACATCTGCTCTCGTTTTCTTCTGAAGTTTGCTTGTGTTCCCACGCGGAGCAGTTATATATTGAGCCGTCAGTTTAATTCGTCAAATGATTTATAGCAATAATTAAGTAAAAAAACAAGATTTTGCCCAAACAATGAGAAACTCCGGGAAATAAACAATACTATTGTCATGACCGGCGTGTGCGCGCAGTCCCCCTGAGTGAGCGGGGGGGGGGGGGGGCCATGCACGAGCTGCCCATAAATAACTGCTCCAGTGAAGCACCTTGCAATCAGAGGCAGACTCAATCTCGCACCCCAGTGTGGGACTCTTCAGCTGACGTGTCTTTAATTGACATGTCACCTCGGTACAGACAGTTGCCCGTGAATGGGGGGGAGGCTGAAGTAATTGGCCCTCTTCATTGGGTTTGGGGACTTTTAAGTGTTTATTCAGATAGAGGCCTGATTATTTTCCCTTTCTTGATTTTTTTTTCCCATGGACGGAAAACACGTTTAAAAAACAGACTGTAACAAGGGCCTAGCGAACAAAAGGTAAATTCGTCAGGAAAAGACGAAGATCATCCCTTAAAAATGACTACCTGGTGGTAGTCATTTATCGTTCTATGTTGTTTGTACATCCCATAGGTTTCGCTCCCTAATCGCTGCCTCACTGTTGATAACGAGGTCTGTGTTGTGTCACATGCACCGTGTTCCTCTTAATCGCGGGGATTACCGGCGCAGCCCTGCACCGTCTGCTCCCGTTTCTATTTCAAATCACCCGGACGTCCCACCACCGTGGTGGGCCCACGGGACCACGGCAGCGTAGCCTGCTCGCAAAGTTACCAGATTAATTTGTTTTCCCTCGTGCAATTAATAGTGTGTCTACTTCTTGAGAAGTGCAGGAGGACCATGCTGCAAGCAGTGCTTTGGTTTGTGTGGAGACGCCCGGGATAGGTCAGCAGAACCACGCATGTTGAGGAGGGGATCACACGGCGTCATGGGATCTGGAGATGTCGTTGGCACGATATATATATATATTATTATTATTATTATTTTTTTTGTAAATAGGCCTACATCTGTTTTGAAAATGCTGACATAACAAGAGCATTGGTCATGTCGTTATTAGTGGTGTATAGGAAAGGAATGGGTTTTTAACTTAAAATTGTACAATTGTGCTAAAATGCACAGGCTGCTGTATGCTTCCAGTAAATTTACTATATGCTTCCTCCAGTCAACACACTACATGCCTTCAGTAAACACATACTACATGCTTCCAGTAAGCATGGCACTGTGGAACAAGTAGTCTATACAGAAGCTGCGACTTAAGTTGAAGAGAAACAGAAAACTTACCCTCCATGCAAAAAATTACAATCCAGGCTATCCAAAGGTCCGAGTTATGGAACTTCAACATGGTTCCTAGTGGGTCAGTGAGTCTCTGGGACTCAGTATCACCTCCTCGCTGAGTTCAAATGTTTTCTCTCACAGTGTGTCGTCGGATTGAAAGAAGCTTTCCCGCGCTACAGCATACATGAAAGCAGATATCAACCGCAAAGCACGAGCTATGCGCGGGAATAAAGCGCGTCAAATGTTTCAAAAGTTCGCCGAGACGCGAGCGGTTCACTTGTTCTGCGCTCGTGTTGTGGTCCTCTCCTCTAGTTCTCCGTTAGTTCCTCCACTGCCGCTGCTGCTGCTCCATCCACACACGCTTCCTAACACCGTTCGGCATTTCCTCCACCACCACTCAACTCAATCACAAAATCATCCTTGGCTGACTGGTTGTAGTTATTATAACATTAACTTAGACAAGATCGGAAAGTGTCCACTTTTCTCTTCGGGTTGCTCACTCTCCTACGCGCCCTGTGCGCCATGGTCTGCCGTCGCTGGCTCGCGCTCCTCCCGCTGCAGCAGCGATCTATTTGGAACGCTTGATTGAGACAAGAGCGAGTCCGGGCTGTTGCCAGGATACCGCTGACGCCACTGAAGAGGAGACACGTCAGCGCCCCCATCTGGCGAGGATGGAATTACAGGATACCTCACAATGCACAGCGGAGGGATGGGAAGAGGAAAGGATGAAGTCCATTGGTAACACTTAACAATACAGGTACATGAATTAACCATTAAGTACGATTATGCAGTCATAATACAATAATTAACTTACAGTTAATTAACAGTTAATTGTTTGTGTATCAATTAACTGTTATACTGTATATTCACGAATGGTGTTCATGTTTACTAATGGTGGTCAATGTTAAAGGGATAGTCCGGTTTTTTTGCACATAAAGCCTTATTTTCAGGTTGTTTACGATGAAATAGATTGGTTCCGGTGCTAACTTCGCCGAAAGTCTGTGTTTGGAGAAGTTTAGGTTTATTTCTAGCCCCCGTCAAATCCCAGTGTAGCCTACATGTCGATAGACATGAAACATCACTTCTAAATCAACATTAAACGTCGTTTGCAAAGCTGTGAAGCTCACCGAGTGGTCACTGGTGTTCGTTGATGTTCGACAAAAATAATCAGAGCAAAGTATGCTTTCCAGCAGGTTTTATTAGTCATTTTGTTGTAGCGACTCATTTCTATAGGAAGCCTCGAAAGTGTTCGGTATTAGTCCGCCGCCAATGTTGTTCCCAGCTGGTTGGTAAACTAACGTAAATGCTCATTGTCGCCAACTACTGGCAGGTGTTAGGCCAAGCGGAAGTTTACACAGTACACACCGATGTGGTTCAGCTGAAAAAAATCGTTCGTTTGACGATCGTCAAACTTCTGCCGGAAAGCATACTTTGCTGTGATTTTGTCGACACCAACAGTGACCACTCGGCGAGTTTTACACCTTTGCAAACAAACGTTTAATGTTGCTTTAGGACATGTTTCATGCCCATCGACCTGTACACTGGGATCTGACGAGAGCTAATAACCTAAACTTCTCCAACCACAGACTTTCGGCGAAGTTAGCACCCGAACCGATCTATTTCATCGTAAACAACCTGAAAATAAGGCTTTATGTGCAATGTAAAGTATCGGAGTATCGGAGTATCGGAGTATCGGAGATGGTGTGCCAGTGCAACCAGAGATACTTAACCTAACCCTAACCTTAACCCCTATGCTCATGTTATTTATTAATAATAATAATAATAATAATAATAATAATAATAATAATAATAATAATAAAAATAATAATTAAGTATTATTTATTTATTGACTATGATTTTCCTGAATTAACTATTGTTAATTCAAGGTTAATGAATGGACCCTTATTGCAAAGTGTTATTAGTCCATTTATTTACATTGTTACATTCAGGCCCTTATTCTCCATAGTTCTGGTTTGCAAGGTTAAGTTTTACAAGTTTAAAAGAATGGATGGTGTCGACCCGGGACACCCATGTGGTGGGGGACGGGCCCTATTTTCATTTACATTTAGGGCATTTAGCAGACACTTTTATCAAAAATGACAATAAAATTAGGTACATTTGTCAGAAGAGAAACAATACATCGCTGTCGGTACAGTAAGGATGTTCATAGAACCAAGTCCCAAGCACCAACAATTGCTAGGTTAACCCATTCCCTGTATGGGTAACATACAATAACAGGCACAGCGCCAGGATTTTTTCTCTCCCGGTGCTAATGGGGAGCTTGACCGATAGGTGGGGGTGCTAAGAAAAGAATAGATTTTCATGACTTCAGTTACTTTATAAAGAGGTTCTGTTTTTTTTTTTTCAATAAAAGCAGCTATGATACACAGGGGCTTAACTGGGGCTACACAGATTTTTGACGGGGCTATAGCACCCCCTAGCCCTAACCTAGAGCCGTCCCTGTACAATAAATGTGTAAAAGGGGTGTGGGGGGGGGGGGTAAGGGGGGAGGCTATGCCGAGTCTAGGTGAACTCTGATCAAGTGAGTCTTGAAGTGCGGAGTGAAGGAATCTAGACACCTCATACTGTGACTACTTTTGTTTGTCACCTGCTGGAATAAGAATAAAAGAACAGGCTGTCGCTGCATGTGTAGACTACTAAACCTTTGTTTTTATTGATGAGTGAATCAGAGTAACCAAAGTTCCCGTCTAAGCTCCCTCCCTGCTCTGATGGCTGCTGGCTATGGAGTCCTGGGGCTCGGTGTTGAAAGGAGCAGGGGGAACATTGGATTTATTGGCCTCGGCAGTCAGGCCCCTTTTCTTCAGTCGCTGAGGAGTTCTTCACCGCCAAAGTCACCGTCAACGCTGCCGGGGGTCTAATCTCTGATGCGCGCACACACACACACACACACACACACACACACACACACACACACACACACACACACACACACACACACACACACACACACAGTCATGTGAAGGCATCCCTTAGGCTAGGCAAAAAAATGGACAATGCATCCTCTATATCACAAACCCAAAAGAGATCCAAAGACACTATGTTTTTTTGTGTTTCTTTTGTGTTAATTCCAAATTTGCCAAAGCTCTTTCTGCTTCTTGCAGCTGCTTGAACATGGCACATAAACACTCCCAAGGAGGGGGTAGGACGCCACTGCCACAGTGGGTATTTGTCCCCAGTCTCAGATTTAAGGTTTTAGTCAATCCTCCAACTAGGTCCATGGATATCTCCCCCCATTATCACTGATCCATTGGAAATGAATATTGGTTTGTTTCTGCAAATCCTTACCATATGCTCAAAGCAACACAAATCTACTATATGAAGCATGGAAAACCATGTTGTTGTCAGGGAGGCAGTATTGTTGATGTCAATTGACACCATTAGCAAGAACAAGAGTTTGGTCTGGTTCGATTGACATTATCAATTTTTATTGGTTTTAGTTTTATTAGTATGAAAATGTATCTTCTCTGTCTCCTACACTCACTTACACACAAACACGCACACACAAACACACTTTTGCTTTGTAGGCCTAATATTTTATATCTTGAATGTATTAAGCCAGCAGGGTTTCTTACCCTTGCCTGCTCGTGTCCGTCTTCATTTCTGTTTTTATATTTTCTGAATACATAAAAGTTAATAAAAAAATTATGCATATGGAGTCCTGGGGCTCGTGTTATTTGTAGCTTGTGTGTGCCGATCGATGCTTAAGTATTTGTGAAGGTTGAAACGCCTTCAAGCGGTTTTTGGTTGGAAGGTTGCAAATAACTGACTGTTACATGCTGCCACCTTGTGGGAAAAACAGTAACAACATTAAAAAATAGATCATGTTTTTGTTCGTCATTTTGAGCTGCAGAAGAGTCCCTAATGGTGGTGCAGTGTTTCCACAGAGGTGCACATTCTCACGAGCCATTCAATGGCACTTTTAAAGCCTGTCCACTACATTGCTGCATTCTTGTCTTGTGTGCCGTAAGATTAGTCATGTTCATAATGTACATGACAGAGTGTGCCTTGTCATCTTCTTGGTGACCACACCTGTTGTGTGTTTGTGTGGGCGTTGTCAGTATAAGTAAGTAAACTAGATATGGTAGTTTACTGGCAGTTCATACCCTACCTAGGTAGGGTATTCATACCCTACCTAGGTAGGGTATGAACTGTAGGTGTGCTGGGACCGGTGCGATTTACAGTGAGCGGTTTTAACCTTTGAAAGGCCTGCACTGCTGTCCAAGCTACTAAATCCTGTTGTAATGTTTCCTCATGTGGAGTATGGGGTTCTGGGGTATCTGGTTCCAAAATTGACCTTATTTTTATTTATTATTATTATTATTATTATTAATAATTAAAGTCACAATCGAGTATGACGATGAATAGGTCAGAGTTCAGCTTCTATTCATCATGCCGAGAATGAGGAATGAGTCTGATTATTAAGGGCGTGAACAGAGGAAGTGGAGAAAGCAGATTTGCTTGTTTAAGAGGGAGAGGCAGGGAGGTGGTTATACCACATCTTGAAGCCACACCAAGAATTTCTGTCAGGTGTGGTTTTTTCTCTCCATTAAACATCAAGCACTGTTTACAGCTTCAACATGACCTAGTTGATGAGGGACGAAATGTATGGTTGAAGGTTTTAAATACTTGCAGGGATACATCTGATGCCAAGGACAATACAACATGAGTCAAGCTGGACCTCGTGACCAGTTTATGAATGTTATTATACAGTAAATAATGTTTGTGATTGTAATTGCTTGCGTGATCCTACAAAACCATGACCCAATAGAACGCAAAACCATTTAAAACCGATGTCAATCCGGTCAGAAAACTAAACAAACATGTCATGAGGCACCATTTAATAGTTTATATTGTAGTAAGAACATATATTTTGTCATCAGGCCAGTTAAGAAACAACAGACGTATAGTTCACAGGCAGACAGCATACATACAGCAGTAGCAAATGTTACAGGTACTCAGAGAACTGTTGTTCCTCATCCTTGCATCATATATTTAGTCCTGTAACAAAACAAAAAGAGGTGTGTTAGTCTACAAAATTAAAACACATTTTCAAAGAATATCTTTCAAGAACCTGCATCTGCAATGCCATAAACAGAGCAGCCATTTCAATGACACTTTGGTCTGACTACCATTTGTATACGGGTTAACATCGTTTCCATGGATACAATCTTTTTTTACAACTTCTATCTGATCTGTTGCTCTCCCACGCCCAGGGTGTGTACTTTCTGAAGCATTACAGTAGCGTTGAGGAATACTGTTGTATAATCAGACACCCGCACAGCTCTGTCATCGACATGTAGATCAGTACAAAAGTTAAAAGTAAGTTCACTACAACTAGGCCTGAACAAAGTTTATGGCCCAAGAGTCGATAGAGTCACATCCAGATTAGTAGGGCAGGACAACTCGATGTTATTAATCATTAGCCTAGATTGGTGTAGATATGTCCTAAAATGTATCACAATGCAAAAAGTTTAAAATATTTAAACTTGAAAGTGAATTTGAAGTGCAGCTGTGATCCAATAACACACCTTAAATGAATATCGAAGGGTAGATTCATTTAAAACAGAGATATTTGCCCTGACAATCGTGACAATAAAAGCAATCACTCTATATTGTCGAGTTGGAGACGAGGAGCTTGTTTCAGCGTCAAGGGATTCTTAAAATAACTGCTCACAAAACCTGTCCTGGTAAGGAACTGCATTCTTAGCCTTTAATTGTTTTATCTTGTGTCAACCTTTGACACAAGGTGTGCCAGGTATTACCTGTTGTGCTGCATTTTTCTGAATTAAAATGTCTTAACAGCTTTAGCTGACACCATGATAATAATACACAGCCTACAATGGGTTGTTTACAGTGGTCACTCAAAAGATAGTCATAGTTTGATAATAGAATAGTGTATTTGGACTTTTAGTTTGTATATATATATATATATATATATATACCAAACTAAAAGTCCAAATACACTATTCTATTATCAAACTATGACTATATAGTATAGTATATATATACTATATTATATATATATATATATATATATATATATATTGGTAAAAGAATAACATTGTGCAGATATCACAGGGTGTTACAATTAAAATTACATTTTGGCACAACCATTATTTGTTTTGAATCAGAGTGTGACTTTGTATGACCTACCGAGTCACTACTAGAGGATGATGAGGATGAAGAGGAGGAGCCACTTCCGTGCTCCTTTTTCTTGTGCTGCTTGTCTCCGTCTTTCTTATGCTTCTTCTCTCCTCCGTGCTCATTGTCCTTCTTCTTGTGCTCCTTGCCTTCTCCCTTGTGCTCCTTATGTTTCTTGTCTCCCTTGCTCTTGTCGTGGGCCTTTGACTTGTCCTTGCAGTCAGACTGTGATGGAACCCAAAAAAACAAAGAATCATATGTATATTTTATTTACCAAACTATAAAATGAATGAGTGTACACCCATTACAGAGGCATCTCATAGGACCATATTGGTTACTGGTAGGCAGATAATGTTTAGCAAGCTGTGTTGATTTGATAGTTTATTAAAATATGTTAGCAACAACAGAACCTGACACAATCGATAGAACAAACACTGTAGACAAAACATCCTTTGAATAGAATTTGGTTAAACTTAAATATAGAATAATGTTAATAAATATAGGCCTCATATGCAAGGGCGCACTTATATCAGATGATCTGTATGTCAAAGGATCTGCTGTAACAGAAACAGACATTAATAGTAGTTGCCTTAAAAGATATATTATTGAATCACTTCTAGACCATCACTTTAGGGCTACATCACTATACTATTCCCCTGGGATCTGCGACCAGGCTCACATTCAATATCATACCTTGTCCTTTTTGTCCTTTTTGCCGAAAAATGAAAACTCCGTGCTATTTGCATCGCCCTTCTTCACCTCGTCAGGACCGCAGGCTAGATGATAACAGACAGAGACAGACATCAGTCACAACATCGCATTGTCGCCTCCATGGTCTAGAAGTGATCCACTTTCTAATATGGTTCAAGACCCCAAAGTGGTCTCGGGTCATGCAACCGCGATGTGTAACGTAGGCCTACAGTTGTTGAGACAGTTGTCAAACATTCAGCATTGCAGATAATGGGCCTATCACCTATATCTGTCAACTTGGCTGCGCTGTCTTAGACAACTTTTTCCAACAACAAAAAGTAAGCTACTACTAAACTACACATTTCAGGAAACATTTCAAGAACACTACACGAATATTCCACATTGAATGAATTCTGCAACGGTAAAGGATCAAGTTTACCTGATTCCAAGTCGAAAGACATGATTGTTTATGCGCTGCGAGGCTGTGTCTTCGGGACAGTGACGTGCACATGGCACGACGCGCTTCTTTTATGGATCTAGGAAAACCGGTCTAGCGACTAGTGGGACCACGCCCCCACGCCCCGGCACACGGGCTGCGGCAGGACTATGGACCTATGGCAGGACAGGCTCTTCTGCTTCTGAGGGTTCCCAGAGCCTTTCAGAGATAAATCAATTAAACAGCTCTGAAGGTCCTCTCTCTCTTAATAGCTCTGAAGATTCCTTACCGAGTGAAAGGACCCGCAAATATCTAAGTGTCAGCCATGATAAGTGCGGTTCGAATTATCTTAAAGACCGGGTAAACCAAGAATAATTATGGGTTTTGAGTTTATAATACCACAGGAAAATATATTATTAACCACCCTGCCAAATTTGAAGGACTAAAAAAATCGCGAAGTATATAAAATTATGCTTCAAAGTTGATGAAAAATGAGCAGTAATCCCTGGCTCAGGACGGTGGGGGCGTGTGCGCTGCAGGCCAGGAAACCACGCCCATCACCGGAGAGAGACCGTCTTCGGTCGGAAACTTAAATAAAGTAAACGAACCGTTAACGTTACGTTTCCCACTGTGGCATCCAGGGAAGATGCACCAACGAGGTTGAAGAGGCATAACGGGCAAGCTAGCTGCAAACTGACAATTCAAACCAGACTCGTGAGCGGTAAAACCATAGACGGGTGAAACCACAGAATGCTAGTGCGCGGTTAATGTATTTATACCTAGAGGGCAGCAGGGGGCGGGTCTACATCGAAGACCGCTTTACGTAAAGCGGTCTTCGATGTAGACCCGCCCATTTTAAACCTGCACACAGAACATTCTCTGAGGCCTAGCTCCTCAAGGAAATGATGAATGGGAAAAATATTTTTTACATGTTTTGAGGGACACATTTAAGGCCTAATTAATATGATAAGAAGAAAAATACTGAATTTGGTTTACCCGGTCTTTAATGCTTAGGTCACACTGGAACACCCCTAGCGAAAGGAAAGGAGATAATGCCGTCCCAAAATTCCTTGTAGCAGGAACTATTCGCCCATTCACGAAAATAAACGATCATCATGGCCGATTATTATTTTCATACAATCACACAAATTGGGATCTGTGTCCATTAATAGGCCTATGAGTGGACAGGAGTGTGAGCGTGAGCAGTCATTATCAATTTGGTAACTATTTCGTTTCTCTTTGTGACTGGTAGCCGTTTTTCTATCATTTAAAATTGATGTATTAATTGTTCCCGTTTATATGGGCTTGGCTAGTGATGGGCAAAAATAACGGACACATTACATTACGAATATAGTAAACTCTGGGCCCAAACCTAACGAACACAACACACCACACATTCAAGAGGGTCAAGATGACCCTCGAGCCCTCCTATCAGCCACAGCTAGATGGCGAGGACACACATATCACACAGAAAGACAACACAACCCGGAGGCTCAAGGACAAGAGAACCCTCGATAACCCACACAAAGTCTAGCACACACACCTGGCTAGGAAAGAACTATATGTTTCACATGCACCGGATCACGGGAAGCAGAACTTCCACGGAGGCGAAGCTCCAGACGACCTCAGCACTAAGTGGTTTGTTAAGTTCATCGTACAGTTTTCACACTGTTTCCCGAAAGCATCGTTAGCCTAAGTGGTTTGTTAAGTTCATCGTACGAGCATCGTACAGTTTTCACACCGTTTCCGGAACCCGTAACCCTCGTAGCTAACAAGGGCTCCAGGGGCACTCGTAGAGTGCTAAGAGAATCGTTACTAATAGCCTCAGCGGAGTCACCAGCTGGACATCCCGTGGTATTGGATGTGTTTTATCAAAACACATCCAATACCACGGAATGTCCAGCTGGCGCAATTTCGCAATACCCCAAAAACAGTGGTTACCGCCGATATATTACTCGTAGACTACTGTTAGATTTAAACAACAAAGACAGAGACATGTTAGAAGTCAACAAAAATATAATTTATTGCAGCAATTTAAAATTCCAAAAATACATGCACAGCCGAAATGTACCAATCAAACGCCACATCACAAGGCAACCCTATCACAAGGCAGTGATAGGGTAATAAAATCAAATTATTCCATTGCTCGTGTGGGAGGTCGCTTGCGAGCTGCACTTGCTGTCTCCCTCTGATTTTAATTCAACCATCGTGGTTAAAATGTCCTCATATTGATCAATGACAGAAGACATACTGTAGGCTACATGAATCATGCTGAGACCAGCGGGTGTCAGAGAATTTCTGCAGGCGTTTTTTGTTGCGATTGTTTGCCATAAAGCACTGTGGTGCTTTGGTGAGGCTGTGATGAAGTTCACTATTTATTGGACCGTGTCTAGACAGTTACAAACATCCCTGACGTTAGTGGAGTGCACAAATGCCAAGTTGAGAGCGTGGTTTCTGCAGTGAACATAGACTGCTTCGGGAAACTGTGTGATGC
Source organism: Micromesistius poutassou (assembly GCF_964030765.1). NCBI lineage: Eukaryota > Metazoa > Chordata > Actinopteri > Gadiformes > Gadidae > Micromesistius > Micromesistius poutassou. The sequence goes on along the minus strand of NC_140274.1, from coordinate 8,321,259 downwards.
GTGCCTTTCCCGCTTACATTGCCCGCACCATCATACCCCTGCCCAACAATATGGGCAGGATCTAGACCAGCAACAGCAATAGCCGTGTCAATGCCTCTGCGTTTGAATGATAATGAATTAATGGAACGTTACATTTTTAATGTTTACACCAAAGATTCTACACTAGAGAGTGCGTGCCAATCAATCAAACCTAATGCGGAATCAGAGAAAGTCTGCCCTCTTTGCAGCGCAAAGCATGTTTCAGAAATTAGCACATTTAGATAAATGCTATAGTTGTCACACAGACACATTTTTTATTTTTCTAATATGGAGTTATTTCAGGGGGGAAAATGCAGTGAAAAAATTTACGCACAGTGCATTCAGGATTAGGACTAATATAGCATATGTCGGCCTAGGCCTAATCAATTGTGTTTTAATATTTGTAGCATTCATATTAGTCTATTTATTTCGTAGGCTACTCTGCTGTTGGCCATTTTTTTGCTGCCACAAAATATAGTTTCATCAAACAACATTCCTGCTTCTCCCCCTCCTACAGAGCCCATTTCAGCACCGTGTCAGTAGACAGTTACATGCCTACGAATGTCGTAAGAGCAGTGCACGCGCGTTCATGTTAAGAGGAGTTTCGGGAAACGCTTGAAAAAAATTTACGAAGCATCGAAAGATCCTTCGTGAGAATTATCATATGAGCGTGGATCCATCGTTATCGGGAAATGGGGCCCAGTGCTGTGTCCCATGTTGCAATAACAGAAACAACGTGAACAAAACAATCTTATTTATTATCTTATTACCGATTTCCCCTTGACGAAAAAGATAAGAGATGGCTGAAGTTGATACGGTAAGTTGGATCTAAAATGATAATAATAATAACAATAATAACAGGCTAGCGGTTACTAGCTAGCCTAATGTTACTAGCTAGGTACTACTGGCTAGTGCTAGCTTTATTTGTTTTGTCAGCACTTCGAAGTGCTTTCAAGGTTATCGTTATCGTTCTTGAACTGCTACCAGTAATGTTGCATATGCTAAAGAAGACAGCCAGTGTCTGTCTGTCTTTGAAGTGAGACTGACTGACTCTAGTAGACCTAGCTAAACAACACATCTGATAATAGAAGTTGGTTCTGCAAGTTGGAGGGAGCCTGAGATGTAAGATGTTAATTGCCACTTAGTTATTTTCTTTTTTTTTTCTTTTTGCAGGCTTGACAAGTTCCGAACTACAACTCGAGGGTCTGTGGGTTAGGGCGACCAGACAGTCTCCGTTTTCAGTGACCGTCCCCGGCTACGGCTGTCCCCGGAAATGTCCCCGGATTTGACTGCGACCGAAAGATCCAAACCCCCCCCCCGTCAACAATTCCGTTCGTCCGCAAACCCCAACACTCCCCATCAACATCCCCCCCACCAACTGAAACGAGAATTGGAGAAACAAAAAGAAATATTTTCATTCAGTCAAATCCCCTCCCATCCTGACAAAGTCAATTACTACACTGGCTTGACAGATGCTGCCGCTGTCCTCTTTTTGGAAGCCCTTCTCTCCAAATTTGATCTCCAGTATCACTTTAATTGGAATGTCCAAATTATGCCCCTTATCCATCAGCTACTCCTGACTTTGATGAAGCTCAGACTGAATTGTGGCATACTAGACCTTGCAACAAAGTTTAATTGCTGCCGTGCCACAGTCACCAACATCTTCACCACCATCAGCAGTGCACTGTATGACTTTTTATGTCTGCATGATGGAAAACAACATCCCCTCCCGAGTCAAGAACAAAACATCTCTGCCAGATTGCTTCCAGCCATTTCCCGACTGTTGGATTGTGCTTGACTGCACTGAAGTGGCCATCTCCAACACAGAAATACTGGACACCCAGAGTCATCTGTACAGTCATTACAAAGGACGCACAACACTTAAAACTCTGATCGGTGTGGCTCCCAATGGAGTTATAACCTTCTCCAGTGACCTATACGGTGGAAGTACCTCGGACAAGGTGATAACAGCTGACTGCGGAGTACTCCAACAGCTAGAACCAGGTGACACAGTGATGGCAGATAAGGGATTCGCTATTCGTGACATTTTGCCTGAGGGAGTTTCACTGAACATCCCAACGTTCCTTGTCAATGGACAGTTCACAGTGCAGGACATTTTGACCTACATCCCATACCAGTATAAGAAGCATGCCAACAAGATCTTAAAAGTATGTGTTTGTCTTACGAATTTACAGAAGAACATTCTCCGTGAAATAGCATGAATTGTCTGTCACAACATTTTTCAAGTGTAAATCATTAGAACAATGGTTGTGATTTGAAAAGACACCACACCAATTCATGCCTGAAACTGAAATCCTTAAAAATAAATGTCATTGTTTTACTCATGTCTTACTCATGTCTATATTTTTGCCTGTCACATCAAAATCATTCAGTTTAAGCCACCATCAGTTGAATAATTGAGGGAACTACTTGGACATACACTTTGACAGGCTAGGTGCAAAACAAGCTGAACTAGCAGACAAAAATGAGTCTTCATACAGTTGCTCCCACACCCAGTCAGTTTATTGTTAACTGTGAATACAAACATTTCCATTTGATTCCTCTTGATACCACAATCACCTGCCTCAAAGCAAGCACAACAAATTATGGAAGACCACACACACAGAAAAATATAAATAGTGATTTGATAAAACGATATCATGAATGATGTTAAAATTAGGCCTGCCTTACCCATAAAGAGACTAGGGGTATCAGCGTAAATGCATCTGACTATGTGTAGTGTGTTATGTACTGTGTGATGAGTGTGCAACAAAACAAAGAATAAATACCTTGGTGGCCCGGCAAGCGGCAGCAGAAGGAAATCCTGCACTAGAACAGGTTGTAGGTTGCGGTCATTTATCAATTTGGTAACTATTTTGTTTCTCGTTTGTGACTGGTAGCCGTTTTTTTTTTTAGAATTTACAATTTATGTATTAATTGTTCCCGCTTTGTCCACGTGTATCTAGCCTACGTGAAACAGCACGGTTTAAACGCAGGGCGAAACGTTTTATTTCTAGTAGCCTAGTTCCTTTTAGTAGTCTGTCTCGGAACACAAGTTTCACCCCGGATGACCCCCCGTCCCATAATGACGTAGCCTAGTCCATCTTTCCTTGACCTCATAACGTTTTCCATGATCGAGGTCAAGGAAAATATGTTAGAAAAGCACAAAAGACGGAATTATTTCGACTATCCGACCGTAACAACGTTACCTGGGATTAATTTAGGCCTACCCAGCGCAACACGTTTAAAAACAAAAACACATACACGGTGACTCCATGAATCGTTAGGTGGTTTATTTGCACAGAAAATCAATATAATTAATTTTCAGTAAATGTCTGATTGGCCTATTACATAAATTCCGCGGATCACTTGAATAATAAACACCCCAGCTATGTGCATACAGGCGGAGCTGTGGAGGCGGGAAAGATGCAGCTGATTGGACCACCCACAGCTGCTACCAATTAGTGTTGGACGCGGCACACCTGTCATCATTCATACTCGGAATCTTCATGTTTATGTTGTACCATGTTGCATCATACAAATTAGAGTACAGTGCTTCAGGGAACAAACAGAGTCACACATTGTATTTCCATATTATGATTAAGTTAATGATTATTAGTTAATGATTATTAAGTAAGATTTTAATTTTGATTTCAGGAAGCACCATCCAAATGTGGATTGTGTCATTCTTTCTTAAAACGGCATTGAGGCCAAGAGAAGATGAAATTATGGCAATGACTGGCCAGCTGAAAACTTCTCGTGGCTTTGAGGTCGCCCTGAACAATGCAGATACCAATTTAGTATAATCAGACAACATTATTTTTTGCAACATCCATACTACACAGTCATCTTTGACTTTCCCCCAATATCATTATAATCTTTCCCATTCTGAATACGATTGGATCAGTAGGACATTTTCAGGAGCTTGGTGCTGGTCGTCAGTGACGATATGACCTTTGGCCTCTTAGCAAATCACTGGAGGTGAGGTAGCTGGTGGTAGTCGAAGACAAGGTGGTGGTGGTGGTGGTGGTGGTGGTGGGGAGACTTCCAGCATCCGTGGCCCTCCTGGGGTTCCCCAACAGGGCCTCCATGGGGCTGGGGGGCCTTCGGATGGGGGCCCTCTCCACGACACTCTGCGAGTAGCTCACGTAGCCCCTGGGCGTGTCGAAGCGAGAGGCGGGCTTTGGCTCGGCGACGCCCACCTCCTTAGGCTCCAGTTTAACCACGGGTTTGGATGGGAGCAATGCGGGGGCTGGGGCGGCGGTGCCTCCAACAGCGCCACCGCCGTCGCCAACAGCGGCATCACCACTACCGCCGACACCGCTGCTCAGCCTGGCCGTGCTGACGCTGGGGACGCTGACGGTGCTGCTGCTACCGCTACCGCCACCGCCGCGGCTGGGCTCCCTCTCTGTGGGCAGCGAACCCTTCAGCGTCACGGCGCTGCTGCTACCGCCACCGCCGCGGCTGGGCTCCCTCTCCGTGGGCAGCGAACCCTTCAGCGTCACGGCGCTGCTGCTACCGCCACCGCAGGGGATGGGCTCGCTCTCCGTGGGAAGCGAACCCTTCGGCGTTACGACAGAGCCTCCCGCCGCTAGCTTTCCGCTTTGACCGTCATCTTTGGCGTCCTGGGGTGTCGGATTACATGACATTTGGAGAGATTGAAATAACGTGATTCATATTTGAAGTCTGGGCGACAAAATTCAGCCCCTTCCCTCTCGCGTGGATCAGAGCCGTGGCGCTCGTCCCATAAGGGAATGCATTGTAACGCTGACACTGGGCTCTTTTTGAGCTCATCATGGACCTGGGGATTTAGGGATTCACTTATTGTGAAGGTCAACAGAAGGTCATGCAACATCTCACTTCTCCTGATGAGCGACACATCACAAATTACAGACACCCACCTGCTTCTTGTTCTCCTTGTCAGTGTCACTCCCTGATGAGCCCTGAGTGACAAGCAGAAATCAAATGCTGTTCTGGAAATGTTATATTTCTATGTTTTTTATCAACCTGATGGTTCGTTCACTAACCTTCTTCTTATCCTTCTTCTTCTCATCGTTGCCACCTTCACTATCACATGAACTTGGTGGACCTTTGTCCTGTAATAATGAAGATGTTTGTTTATCCCACAATAGGATGCATCACCTCGATTGGTTTACTTTTCTTGAAAAATGAGCATTACCTTCTTCTTCTTCTTTTTCTTGTCCTTCTTCTTTTTCTTTTTTTTGTCTTTGCTGCTGTCACTCTCAGATGAACTTGAACTGGAGTCCTGGTGAACACATGAAACATTGCAGCACCAGTCTCCTAAAAACAACACCTAAAGCATTGATGCATTGATCTGATTAGAATGGATTACCTTCTTCTGCTGCTTCTTCTTCTTCTTCTTCTTCTTCTTCTTCTTCTTATTTTTCTTCTTCTTCTTCTCATCGTCACTGCTTGAAGAATCAGAGTCCTGGAGACCAAAAAAAGAATACAAATTACAACTTTTCAATCCTGCGGCTCTTTCACCCTGAAAGTTGACCGGATCCATTGAGAGTCGTCTCTCTTACCTTTGACTTTTCCTTCTTCTTTTTCTTCTTCTTATCCTTCTTCTTCTTTTTCTTTTTCTTCTCATCACAAGAATCAGAGTCGGATGAGGAAGCCTGAATGCGGGGAAACCAACAGAAAAACAACACAAAAGGGGACGTCATGTTCTGACTCCCTCAGGCGCCTGTAAAGGCCAGCGTTAATATTCCACAACCATACGCACATCCTTTTTCTTGTCTTTCTTATTCTTTTTCTTCTTGTCATCCTCGCTGTCAGATGAATCCTGTAAGACAATTGGGAAATAAATCAAATATAATTTAATATTGATTATAAAAAAACAATGCTTTTACATAAAGCCACGTGTAAACAATGTGGATCATTGTGGCTACAGGAAGCAGCATAGCCTATCCATTGACACTGAAGAAACACACCTTCTGCTTCTTCTTCTTCTTTTTCTTCTTCTTCTTTTTGTCATCATCACTGTCTGAGTCGGAGCTGTCGTCCTGAGAGACACACAACAACAGTTACACCACCAGGCCTCTCTTCAAGAGGACTGCAGCTGCAGACTCACACGGCCGGAGGCTTAAAGCTCTCACCAACTCAATTAAATATTGGAATTCAGTCAACTGTAACTCAAAGCACAATGATAGACAGATAGCTTTGGTTTTGGACTGATTCGAAATATCAAGGCAAAGCGCTACTCTAGCCACTGAGACAAACCCTTCAACTCTTTGAAATGCTATGTTCCGCCCCAACCTCCGGTTTACGCCTCACGAACGACGTTTGAAAAAGGCCACCTGCCCCATGTTGGATAGGGCATTTCAGGATGAGAATCTCACCTTCTTCTTCTTCTTCTTTTTCTTGTCTTTCTTCTTATCTTTCTTCTTGTCTTTATTCTTCTTATCCTTCTTCTTTTTCTTCTTTTTCTTGTCCTTTTTCTTTTTTCAGAAGACACAAATGGAGAGGATTGAAGGCACAGAGAATCATGCTGACTTCCTGTCCATAACTGACATTTGATATTGAAAGCGTGTCCTGTGTGTTTAGTCTTCTCACCTCATCATCCTCACTATCAGAGGAGGAGGAAGACAAGGAGGATGAGGAAGATGAGCTGTCATCAGAAGAGCTGGACTTCTGAAGAACACATTTGTCAATCAGCCGTCAGTCGTAGTTTTCATTGTATTATGTGCACCTCCGGTAACTAACACTTTTATTAACTGGTAATAGTAAACAGTATGCAACACAAATGCCTTCTAATTTAACTGGCACTGCTTACAATTAGATTTCCAATTCAAAATATTTAATATCTGGATTTCTTCAAATTGCTACTTTGCACAAAGTTTAGTTAATTAATATATTTGATCATTATTTAAATTTAATTGTGTCCTTTACTTGTTAAATGTAAAATACCAAATAAGTACTGAGTACTCCACGACTGGCATCTCTTTTATTAACTGGCACCACTTACAGTTAACCTGGGCTCTGACTAAGTCATCAATAAGTTGAACCCAGTTAGTAAGGGGTGAATTTCATTTTAAGAATTGAATTGAATTTCATATAGTTGACTAAGAATATGAAGAATATCAGTGTGTGGTGTATATTATGCACAGGTGGATTATTGTGTATATAACACTTAAATCTAAAACACACCTTCACCTTCTTCTTCTTCTTCTTCTTCTTCTTCTTCTTCTTCTTTTTGTCATCATCACTGTCTGAGTCTGAGCTGTCGTCCTGAGAGACACAACAACACAGTTACACCACCAGGCCTCTGTTCAGGAGGACCGTTACACCACCAGGCCTCTGTTCAGGAGGACCGTTACACCACCAGGCCTCTGTTCAGGAGGACCGTTACACCACCAGGCCTCTCTACAGGACGACTGCAGCTGCTTCAGCATGGACTGACACGGCCGGAGACTTAAGGATCAGAGTTGAGTTCTTAAACCAAATACCTCACTACGTGATCATTTTAGTTTGGTCACATATTACCAGTGATTGAACTGACCATAATTATATTTGTTACAATCAAACATGGCCACATGTGCTTCACAGCGGAAAACTTTACCTTACTCTCCTTCTTCTTCTTCAACACCTTTCTCTTCTTGTCCTTGTCCTTGGCTGTCTCCTCGTCTCCCTCGTCATCACTCATGTTGCCAGGGTCCTGATCCCTTGGCTGTGCTTGTACGCCCTCAGCTGGGGTGCCAGACAGTTAATTTGGGCGTCAGTACAGAAAATACATTGATTCTTGAACCTCCCCTCGATTGGACTGGTCAAGAAAAAGCAAGACATACCACAGAGGTCAGATGCCACTGGGCGATCCCCTTTGGGCTTGTTCTCCTTCTTGTCCTGAACAAAGAACATTAATACTGATTATGTTTTGTTTCTTTGTGTTGTTTAATGCCTTAGGTTTTTCTCGCCTTGCAGTTTGATGTCATGTCAATTTTATGTTATTGTATCTTATCTTATCTTGTACATGTTACGCCTCTATTGTCATTTCTGTGTATTGCTTTGTTGACACACCACACATGCACATACCATGTTTGTGGTCCAAATAATTTGGCTACTCTTACTTGAGTCTGAGCAGGACAAAGAACTACTTGTATGTAGTAGTATTTGAAAATCAGCATTGGAAAATACCTTGTCTCCATAACCACTTGGTCCCACAACCTTGTCACCTTTACACAGACACACACACACACACACACACACACACATAAACACAGAAAAAACAGCAACCAATACATTTAGTGATCAGCAGGTACAACAGGCTGGACCACTTCACTTGTTCTGACTTCTCCTTACCAGCAACGGAAACAATAACGACATTTTCCTCGTCTTCCTGCTGACTGCCCTCCTTCTCTCCCTGAAGGATTAAGCATAATAAGGCTTGTACATCAAAATGCATCATGGGAGGACTCCAGAGAGCTCTAGTCCTATAAAATACTAAACCAATATAAATATACAGTAACCTAGGCTAACACTTTTTTAATGACACAATAACTAACATAGCTAATTTTCCAATCAATGCACAATACATAGTCACCACTTCCATTCAGATGTATCAGAATGTATGCAAGACATCATTCCAGAAAATGACATTCATTTTATTTTCTGTAGGAATTCTGTCTACTTTGTGCACAGAGGAAGTCATGTTATGTTCCAGAAATGTTCCATGCCACATTCTTCGGCAGGCCCAGGCAGAGCTGAACGTTGTGCGAGTTGTGTTGATGGCGGCTGGTTTAGGCAGCCTCACCTGGCTGGGTCTGATTGGACTCTGGGTGAGGCTGCACAACTGTTACCGGTTAAACCAGTCTTCCCCACACACACTCAAGGAGAGATCTCCTTCATGGCAACATGTCACACAGGGCCATGTATCATTACCTACACACTTTACAATGAACCGGATTCAACATCACCACCCTGTGTCCTGTGTTTGGGGGAGCCAAATGAAAGTCACCTACTGTAGGTGGAGTGTAGCATGGACATTGTTACAAACGTGTAACCTGAAGTTTCATGTTTCATGTTTCTATGTATGCTCTAAAACAGACATACATACTGTAGGTTCCTTAGGGGAGTTTAATAAGGTTAGTGGATCAAATGTCAGGTGTAAACGGCCACTGTGCAAATAAACAGCAGGAGTCAACAGGAGCTTTTACCACAACATGGCTTCTGAAAAAAAAGAAAAGTTACCTTTTTCTTATCCTCCTTCTTGTCCTTCTTCTTGTCTTTCTTCTTGTCTTTCTTCTTATCCTTCTTCTTCTTATCCTTGTCGCTGTCAGAAGAGGAAGAAGAGGAGGACGAACTGTCTGAAGAGGAAGAGCTGGAGTCCTGAGATACACAAACAACAAAAATCAACACATATTTTAATTCCATATATTTATTATTTTTGAATTGTATTTTTATTTGAAATTGACAATGTGTAAAAAAATGTAGATGAACTATTGGAAGGAGACGAGCTGGGGTCCTACCAAAGAACCAACAGTAGTTTTTTGTTCATTGCAGCAAGCTCCTAAATTGATATACGGGGACATGAACTGGTCCGGCCAAACAAGTTTATTTATGAGGTATTTGTTTGACTATTTGCTAAAATCTGTTTGAGTTCGTTCTTTTTAGATTTTTTTTTTAAGGTTTTATCCTTTTTATTGTCAAGTGATTAACCACCCGGTGAACCACCAGGGTGCCCCCAGTTTGAGTTTCTTGAACCATGAAAAAATATATATTTATAATGTCCATATGCCGGTATATGTAGTGACATTTTATAGAAATTCCAATCACTTAAAAAGTAGTGTTCTGATAAAACAACGTTGTTAACATCTGATCTTATCACCTCTAATATTTAAGGAAATCAATTAGAAAAAGCCTGGGCACCGGACACACGGTTCACTCACACTAGGGTGGGGTGACACTGGAATGGAATATCAGGGTTATATAAAACGATGACGTGTCCATGTCTATACCATCTCATTATAACGACCACTGATAAGGGGTCTCCCACCATCCTGGAACCCTACCTTCTTTTTCTTCTTCTTCTTCTTCTTCTTCTTCTTCTTCTTCTTTTCATCCTCACTGTCACACGAGGAGGAAGAGTCCGAAGAGGAAGACGAGGTGCTAGACTCCTAGGAAACAAAGATATATGAAACATTCAGTCGTGTGAACTAAACAATCATTGGCCGATGGATGACATTAAGAGGATTAGCGTTAAAAGACCAGACAGAAGGGAACAGGTTGAACCTAAAACACCCTTTGAGAAACCACACTAAACAAGTCCAATCCAAACAAACCTTTAGTTTAAATGATCATTTTTCTGCTTTGCATCTATAAACATACCTTCTTCTTCTTCTTCTTCTTCTTCTTCTTCTTCTTCTTCTTCTTCTTCTTCTTATCTTTCTTTTTATCTTTCTTCTTGTCTTTCTTCTTGTCTTTCTTCTTTTCCTTTAGGTCATCGCCATTGTCTGATGCGCTCAGTTCCAGTTCCTGGACAATGCATAATACATTGTTATACTACTTAACACATACACACATATACACATGCAGGCAGACAGGCAGAGAGAGGGACAGGTGGGGAAACAGGCAGATGGACAGACAGACAGACAGACAGGCGGGCAAGCAGACAGACAGGCAGACAGAAGATGAACTGTTGTCTCTTACATCCAAATCGATTTCCGATGGTGGCTTTTCACAGATATTGGTTTCGGGGAGGCCTGAAAAAGAATTTACATTTTTTTAAAGTTTACAATGAGGGTTTTGTATGCAAGACTTTTTGAGGTATGATGGTGCTAGTTAGAGACCTGTCCAGAGTGCTGACCAATCCCCATGCACTTTGTAATCTAATGATCAAGAGCTGCTGTTGCCATTGAGATTTGAAAAGAAAATAGACTGAAGGTGTGCATTTTATCAGAGTCAAGTTTCTATCAAGAGAGACAGAACACGATTGTTCACTGAAACCTCCATACCAGGTATTTAGGAAACGATATGTCTACCTGGCAACACAAACTAATATTGACTCATTGACCAAGATCGAGATAAAACAAATCAACAAAGGCTGCACACGGGTACAATTGCTCCAATCTGCCATGTGAACGCTGAACACCAACGTTTAATAGATAACAATGCATTCAATTAATATAACTTTGAATCAGCAGCAATGGTAAGCCACTGAAACGCCCTTCAGAATCACCCCCTAGATACATACAATAGTGTGCTGTGTGAAGTTATGGACAAGTTGTAACACTTACACGGCTCACACACCACCACCCTGCTCCAGACATACTCCTTCTTCTTTTTCTTCTTCTTCTTCTTGTTGTCATCCTGTGAGCAAAGCAGAGGAGACTCAATGTAATTCCTATGTCAATGAAGCCCCAGCCAATGATGTTGGCCTTTCTTTGAGAATGACATGGTTTCCAACTCTTTTTTTTTGCCATATTGTTTGTCATATTGGCAAAACGGAAAGGTCTGTGCCTTGGGTTAAGATTATGATACATTGCAACATAAATACTATCTACAAGGTACTTATTTGATAAACATAAGAATATCAGATATAGTTCCAGTGGGTCTTGTTTATAGTAAAGCAAAATCTCGACTAAAGGTGATTTAGAAATCAGTAAACTATGGTAAGCTTTCTGAAAACAAATGAGGCTCGCTCATTATATGAATTATTTATGTATTTTTTCATATTAATTTGTGACACTCAGGATTTGAATGAATTGAGATTTTTGGTTGTTGGCTAATCTCGCTGTGGTTGTATTTTCTTGTCTATTGTTCTCCTCAATTATCTTTGCAGCACCCGTCTGTGTATAAAATCTGAATCACACAACTGGGACAATACTTCCTAATAGATAAATCAAAGTCCATGCCTTAATATGGTGAATTGATTGATTGTGAGTCTTCAAAGGCAGCCAATAAATCACTAGTGCATCAATGCCGCAGCAATACAGGACACAAACATGCATCTCACTGCATGCATTATTCATTGTAGCACATTCATTTAGTTGTGTCCCACATTACCTCACTGTCGCTGTCAGACGAGCTGCTGGAGGAGGATGAAGATGAGGATGAGGAAGAGGAGGAGCAGGAAGAAGAGGAGGAGGAAGAAGAGGAGGAAGAGGAAGAAGAGGAGGAGGAAGAGGACGATGACGATGAACTGGAATCCTGTTCAGAAACAGAGGTCAATGGTGTTGCTATGAATTGTTTTGACCATGGCTGTTCAGCTATGGATCAGCATTTTAGCAACAATTAGCTGCAAAAGGGACTCTTATTAGGAGCCACACAAACACACCCACCCACACCTTTACCCTCCCAAAAATGTTTTTTCCAGCAGTTGTGAAATCGAGACACACCCTTGTTACTCATGTTTGAGTTGCTGATTCTTGACTTTCTTTACATAGGCTGTTCCCTCTATCGTACTTGGTCTCAACTCAAAGACTGAGGTAGATTCAGAGTTTTATATCACCTCTGCCTAAAACCTTGGGTCTAATGTGTTCAACATATGTTAATAAGCTGAGCTGGGGGAGAGACACACGGTTGTGACATAGCCACACCACATGATGACACCATGGCAGAATTCCAGTTGTCCCAGATCTTTTTTTAATTTCATGAATATGATTAAATTGATTAAGTTTCAAGAAATGATTATACCTTCTTCTTTTTCTTCGTCAGCTTCTTCTTTTTCTTCTGCTTCTTACTGACACACTCATCTTCACTGTCTTCTGAGGACAGAGAGCTGTCTAATGAGAACCCCTGGTAAAAGAAAATACAAGTCTGAATATATTGTTATTGCATCAATTATTGTTCCGTGAATATTGTGTAATAAGTCACAAGTGAGTGAGTCACAGTGGCACGCGGTTTGAGTTATGGTCGAAAGGAGATCCTAGCCAAAATTTATTGTAGGCCTATTGAAGAAATAATTAATTAAGCAACCAACTTGAAAATCCGTCTCCGGTGTACTCACACATTCTCCATGTTCAAGGCTGTGTTTCTCTCCATCCAGGGTGCTGCACGGGGTCCCGGGGTGGGCCGGGAGGGTCTCCATAGAACCTGAAGGGAATCCCTCCGGCTGTAGTCGCCCTCCCAAATCCGCCCCGGCTTAGAGCAAAGCATTTGGGAGGGGGGCGGGGGGCAGATTCAATTGTGGGTCGATGGTTAGGTTCGATCAGTTATGAGTCATTATGACTAACAACACCTTTCACTTTTTACAAAAGCAGATGAGGTGGTTACTTTAGAGACTAGGGCACAGTTGGAGATTGTAGCCTACTCCACTTCCTTGTTTTGCGGAATATCTGAACAATGCAACTTATTGTTATAACGCAGGTAACAAAGTTATATGACGGGCGGTATAACATTGATCGAAATGTAAAATGAATTAATAACGTGTGATACATCGATAGGTAGAGCAGTCCATCATCTATTGCACTTCGGCATCATATACGTCCACAACCATTATAACACAGAAATCAATAAACTGAGTGACAAAGCTTTCACGCGTTTGCAATTGATGAGTTATCTGTTTGAGACGTTCACGACAGACGACCAGCTTGCAGAGCTATGCTGTGAAAGCCATTCATTGCCTTCCATTTAAATCTGAATATTGAATATAACGTAACTATCACTTTTGTGATAATCAACTAACCTGTGGGTGGCTTGGAGTCCATCGGGTATGTGTTCCTGGTCGAGGCCGACCTCCAGACCTTCCGTCCTGCTACTCACCGCCGTTAAGGAACACTGTGAAGGGACACACATATTTGTAGGCAGGCTGCTTCTCTGTGGGCGTTGGCAGGTAAAACTGGTATCCTAACTTTCCTATACAAATAGTTTGGCACAGACCGATGACAAGTTTCAGGTTTTGGACTTTATGACCGTTTTTTCTTCTGCCATTAAGTTGCAAAGACGGTAAATTGTACGATACGGTCGTCTGTGCGTCTCAGAGCTCAACAGTCTCAATGGGAAAACGGCCTTGCAGCGAGAGCCGCACATTTTTTTCTGCTTAAAGGAGCGTAATTAATGTCAATGAAAGGTCCTGCAAGTAAATAAATGCGTTTTATTTTACGCTTTTCAATAAAAAAATAACGCATTGTACTTTTTTCACGTTTGATCTGTTGTAAGTTTTATTTTCGACAATAAGTTATCAGATAAAACCAAAAGATTGGTCCTACTTGCCACTCAAACAGACCATTGGCGTCCTCGTGTGGCGCAAACAAACCCGACCTGAAAGAAAGCGATTACTAATAACGATTCGACTTGTACCTTCTGCCCTTCCGTACCAAAGTATTTCGGAAAGGATGGAAGTTTAACCTTATATCATCCACAAGTTGAACATGGTTAAAAGATTTGACGTTGTTAGTATACAGAAAAATAGTTTAAGGGAACTGTCTGTATTTTGGTCTGGTATTTGTGGAGAAAAGCAGCGTTCGCGAGAGAACGAAAGCAGAAGTTATTATTATGTGTTTTTCAGCCGTTGGCCCTTGCTGTTGATATACTTCCGAAAAGTGCCGTTTCAGATGCTTGTAAGGGACAATGAGCGCCACTCGAGGACAGTAGATCTGACCACTTGAGGTCAGTCTATTCGTCCGATTTAGTGACGTGTCGTCTCCAGCAGTGGACCGAGATGTCCTCGGTTCGGGCGGCAACTTTGGTAGCCGCGCTGTCCTTCAGTCTGGTCCGCGGAGGTGTCCCCAGGTCCTGGAAGTCGCCCTGGCCCGGGTGCGACAATGGAAAGGTAGGCTTACAGTACAGTGTTCCCGTTCTGTTTATTTTGCATAAGGGGAAACAAATAATGCAATGACATGATTGACGGGAACAGAAGGTGTGTGTGTGTGTGTGTGTGTGTGTGTGTGTGTGTGTGTGTGTGTGTGTGTGTGTGTGTGTGTGTGTGTGTGCGTGTGTGTGTGTGTGTGTGTGTGTGTGCGTGTGCGTGCGTGCGTGTTATAACACAAAAGTGGTTGCACTTATTTATGGTAGCCTTGGACACGTTCATAGACTCTGTTAGAGGATTGCAAATCGCTGGACTTAATAAGAAGAAATCTAAGCAAATAGCCAAATACTGCTCTGTGTCAGCAAGGCAGTCTGCATGTATGGAGAAGGCGGTGCCATCTCTACCCCTGATAACGATGTATTTATTTACTCATTTGCTTGGCTGTAAATACTTGCAGTGTTTGTGTTGCTGTGCGAGACATAAATGGGCTCTTTATTAATATTTGGAATGCTGTGTCGTTGTAAGTATTGGTCATTCCAAATAAATGAATTAAATGTGTGTGTGTGTGTGTGTGTGTGTGTGTGTGTGTGTGTGTGTGTGTGTGTGTGTGGTGGGTCATTTTGCCTATTCTTATCATGGTATCATGGTAAATGATATGGCAGTAGCTTACACTCCCTATGGTTTACTATGACGTGTTTTAAGCTTACATAATCCAAAGTAGCTACTGTAATATGAAATTGATCTATATTTTATTGATTGTTTATTGTTTATAATCAACAATGCCTGTGTATGGAATAAAGTCGACAGCTAGACCCCTGCTTAGCGAAATCACGTCACAGCCTATCAGATGGACCTGAGACTAGTTACCAACTGTCTCAAAATGAATATTCATATTCTATTGCCATTTAAAAATGTGTACATAACTTTTTTTAATCCTTTTTGAAAAACGTAGACATTGTATGTGTGACTGCATGCACGGTCGTGCGTACGTGCATGAATGTGTCATTTATTATGTGTGTTATGTGTCTGTGTAACAGCTCTTTATACAGAAGGACCTACCTCGAAATGCTGCGTGGGCCTGCCCAGCAACATCTTGGCCTGAGGCTACTCAGGTAACCATGGACACCCTAGACTTTGTCCCAACCAATAATGTTGTCAACACCACGCCTTAGATCACGGCTCTTCTATTTGGAAATGTATTTGTTTTATAGCATTCCACATTTTATTGTGTGTCTTCATTTGTTCTCCCTATCTGTAGAGTTACCATGGTGTTGACACTGTGTATTATCCTGAGGTGAGTCAACAGATATTTGCAAACAGAAATATTTGATAGAGACAATCTCCTTCAATGGAAATTTGAGCATATTACCGTTGACTTTCCATTATCAAATATGTGAATTGTTTGATGATCTGATGGCAAAGTCCTGGGGGTAATACATTATTTGCCGTCTACTATGCTTAGTGTAGCCTTTGCTAGTTTTATTCTGCTGTGGAAGTAAAAACATTCAGCAACTCAAAGCAACACCATCTCCCTGTGGCTCTGTATTTGTTCATGTGAATACCTGGTGGGGCTGTAGGCGTTGACCTGTTTTTCTTTTGATTCTAGCCGGCCAAGCAGGTTTGCATGGATACACCTATCAGCTACAACCTGAACATTCCCAACAGGTAAGCCTGGGGCTAACATAAATCAATGTACTAAAGGTGAGCTGATAAATATACATAACTACATAGACTTATTTAGCAGACACTTTCTGTCTAAAGCAATTTGTCAGCTATATGAGCTGTACTGTTATGACAAATGTACTTATTGTAAGTCGCTTTGGATAAAAGCGTCTGCTAAATGCCCTAAATGTAAATGTACTGCAGAATAAATTACTGTATATTAATTGACATTAATTTCAGTCAAAGTTTAAAGTACAAATACGTGTGTGTGTGTGTGTGTGTGTAGTGGTCCATACAGACCCGTGGGTGCGGAGAGTGGAGAGTACTACTACTGTCCTGCTGAACGATGGCTCAACAACCTGCACGTAAGTCATAGCCAGGGTTGCTCGTCATGACATTTTTGACAACAATCCATGTCTGTTTCTACACCAACCGGGAGACAAAAGCCCCCTTTACACAGAGGTCCCGCAATATTGCCATAAATAAGATTGGTCCTTATGCTGGCTTTGTCTCATACACAGAACCCAACAAAGCCGGCGCAATGCCGCCCCCATAAAACGGACCAACGCTTTGCAGGCACACGCAAAACAAAGCCTGCAAAGTGTTGGTCCGTTTTATACAGAGGGCAAGCCTGAATAACACCTTGAGCCGGCTGTGTTCGGGGTTAGAAGGGGTTAGACGGGGTTAGACAGAGGGACAAAAACAGATGTGGTCATAATTATGAGAGCCTACCACAGTAGACTGTTTGCCAGTTTTAGAATGAAGCCAACAGATCGTTGATTACTAAAATATTAAATGATTATAAATGCCTTATTTGTATGTGTTGATCCAGCGGGTATGTGTATGTTCCAAGCAGGCTTTTTGTTGACATTCTGTAATAATATGTGTGTGTGCGCGTGTCTGGTGCAGCACGGCGCTACCGTGCTGCTTTACCACCCCTGTGCTCCCCTCAGCGAGCGCGTCCGTCTGTCCGTCCTGGCTCGCTCCTGCCTGTCCGACTACATCATCACCCCGCACCCAGAACTGGAACACACGGTGAGACCAATGTGAATCCAGACTACAACCCCACCACCACACCAACCAGATGTACAGCACAGAGTTTAACCCTTGTCACCGCATTATGCTACCATGCAGAACAACAACAACATAGTGGTTGTCCATTGGAGACACTCAAGATTTAATAAACAAGCTGTTTACTACTTGTTACACACTAACCCTAACACTGACTGCATATTATTTGTTTTTAGATGTTTATTTGTCGTACAGTTTGAGAGTCTCAGAAATAACATCAATGTAATTTAACAGCTACTCTTATTCAGGAACTTCTGAATGCAAAATTAAGTAAAAAATACAAAAATCAGAAAGAAAGGAATAGTCTTTGGTGTTGGGAACAAAATCTTTTTTAAAACAAAGTATCTTTGTCTTGCAGCGCTATAATAGGCGTCTGTCAAGGCGGTTTCCACTAGTGTCAGATTTATTTTTTCTCTCTTGTCCAGCGCGTGGCTTTGGTGTCCTGGGGCCGAACTCTGGAGCTGTCCACTATTCACAACTCCGCTGTTTGTGATTGGCTGGAGGCGGTGGAAGCAGCAGCAACGACAGGAACCAATCCGAATGATGTGGCTGCAACCAGGAACTACAGTCTTCTGCTGATCAGGCCAGCAGAGCAGCATGCACTCCCAGCAAAACAATCACGCACCAACACAATGGTACGTAGGCTATTCCATAGCGACTAATGCTAATTGTTTTTTTGGTCGCTTGCTTCAGAAGGATGTTGTTTCCTCTCAGGCCACCCTGGCTAGGTCATTAATAAATGTTGTGTATGTGCTAAAGGGTTCCTATTGTCCTCCACAGCTGTCTGTGAGGCATTGCTGCGAGAAGAGCCTCTTCCCCCCTCTGGTTCAAGGAGAGGCGGCGAGGCTGCAGGGAGGAGGAGGAGGAAGGCGGCGCAGAGGGGCCACCAAGAAGCAGGAGAAGACAGAGACCACGACCAAACATGAGACTTCTCCATCCAAATCCAGTCAGACCTTGCAGGCATCCAGAACATCCGAGTCCAAACCAAATCCTGGTCTAGTGAAACCAGGGCCAGAGCCGCCTCAGCCCGGTTCACGAGCCCATGCTGGGCCAACTGTTCTTGGATCAGTTCTTGCAAAAACAACCATGACTGGACCCCATCGTTCAGACCTGGGCAAAGTGACAGTGGAACAGAGGGACAGAGTCTCTGCTGGCCAGAACTCTGCAGAGCAGAAACCGTTGACTGACCTGCCAGACAGGAGAGTGAAGAACAGTGAGTGGGTGGCTGTTAAACAGAGCCCGGAACATGAACTCACACACACTGTCAGCATCGAGGACAAAACCATCAAGACCCCGCCCAAGGCTCTACCTCCTCAACCAACTGCCCAACACACGGCCCCCACTCCCACCACCCCTGGGGACCTTGTGGACCCCGACGGCCACGTCGCGGCCGACGTGCTGGGGGTCAAGGGGCGGACCCCGCGCACGGACGAGGCGGTGTGGGCGGCGGGCGCGTTGGGCTTCCTGCTGGCTCTGCTGGCCCTGTCTGTGCTGCACACCCGCCTCTACCGCCAGTGGAGGACCACCCCCAGCATGTACTGGCACGACCCCCGGCAGGACTACGACAGAGTGGCCGGTAAGTCACGAGGGCCGGGGAAACTGCAAGGTCCTCACCATACCATACTGTAATAGGATGTGTAAATATTGCGATGTGATATTTGATTTTTGAGGGTTGACAAAATATTTATTGCAGTTATATAAATATGATGATGCAATATATTATTTTTTTCGTTAAATGTTTGGTTTAATGTTGGGGTTCGTGTTCCACAAGTATGCCTTAATTGTTTTTGAATTAACATGGCCTAACAGAAAATAACATAGTTGATGCACTACAGCACCCTCTGTACGATTAATTAGCCTCCACTAAGGCAAGTTAATGGTTTCTAGGTTTAGGGTTAGTAGTGGTGTTGGTGGGGGTCTTTGGTGGTCTTACACTTGTTTTAAACTATAGTGGAATGTCCAACAAAAAAAACATATGGAAGCATTGAGTGAATTGAAATCTCAGATGTGATATACCACAGTTAAGAAAGGACAAGATCATATTCCCTCACATTTTACACTTTTGAACTATCAGAATGTAGTTTATATGAACTACATTACAGCACAGTATGTTAGCAAACAGTGTTTTAGAAAGTACATGCATATGCATCACAACGTACCATGGATCAGATCAGTGGAGGAATATACATATGCCCCTGTAGTAAAAATAAGTTCTGTCTCTTTCTTTCTGTACACAGATGTGATCCGGAAGAGGCTGAAGATAGCCGACCGGAGGCACAGGAGGAAGTCCTACCAGCCCAGGAGACAGGAGTGTATGCTCTTTCCCAGCTCGGATGAAGAAGACGAGGACCAGTAGAGAGAGGAGCGGTCACGACCAGTTTGTTTAAGCGCTGCATGGAGATGACACCAAGCACTGACTTCTCAGCATTGACTGTTAGGATGCCACTGCATCTCCATTTACCGGTACTCCACTGATTGTGTGTTAATGACGGTGATGAAACTAACTGGTTAAAAAGGCAAGTGCAATTTATTTGTAGGTACACTATGCCATCTCATTGTTCGGAGCAGTGAATGCACTCCTTCTTGGCATGTATTGATCAGATTTCTTTTTTGCCTTGCAATTAGTCAGACGGTCTGAATATTATATTATGTTTAACAAGATCTCAAATCGTTTGAGAACTTTAACAAGTTCTCAAATGTTAATGAATGAATGAAATCAGAGTAAGTGAAAACCTACCTGACCTTTTATGCACTACAGTTTCTTCACTACACCAAGAATTCAATGTGCGTAAGTGTAGCATTGTGTGTAATTTCATGTTGGTTTTTTACAATGGATGTGCTTGTAATGATTCAATGCTGTTTTTATACTTCAATTTTTTTACCTGTGTAGGATTTGCTAGGTGGCTGCTGTAAGCAACACTGTCAAAACAAAGAGGCGATCAGCTGATGGTACGAACACTAAAGTAGGAGAGGTGGGGTTTGATCGGGTCCAAGCAGTGTGTGTACACAACCTGGCCCTGATCCAATCACATTCGGTGGTCTGGCTTGCATCCCGCTTGCGACCTGGCACATCGGATCACAACGCCACGTTGATCCGACCTGGGAGCAGTGACACCGGACAGTTAACGCATCCTGGTGGGGATCCAATCACAAAAGTTGCAACTTCACGCCAAATTCACTGGAGTGACACATGGCCCTCCACACACCCTACCTTCCCTAAAAAGTGAAGGTTATTAAAAGTATTTAATAAAAATGAAAATATTTTCTTCAATTTGCAATAACACAATTTCTTTTCTCAGCATTCAGCCTCTACATCTATTGCTCCTCAGTTTTCTCAATTGACTCTATCTAGGCATTTAGGAAAGGCATTTCATTTTGATACTTCTGAATACGCATTCCTTCTCAGACCATAATTTGCCACTTGGTTTGAATCCAACCATATTGAGAACTCAAGGGCCCAGTATTGCATTTCCCTAAGTGTACATAAAAAAATAAAAAAATGTGGCAGCAGAATCACTAGACAGGCTGCTCCATTGAAAATATTTTGAAAAGCAATGCAAAAAAGATATTGCAAAATATTTTCAATATTCTGCTGAAAGCGGCCAATCAGCACGTTGCATTTCCAATAGCTTAATCTTATAACACACGTGTCCCCGCAGCACCGAACAAAACAATACAACCATTACATTGTTTTATTATTTTATTACAAATGTACAGCTTATGAGTTTCCATTACGGTTTACCTTTTTATTTTTTTTATTAAGTAATTGTTTTTCTCTACTTTATACAGTTTTAAACATGTTAAAACAACTCTTCTGTGCCTCTCCCAACATGTAGAGCTGTGAGGACGCAGAGCGTACAGCCCACTGCTAAGGGCTGGACATCGCCTGCTCGTCAGTCTGTGTATATGCATGCATGCACGCAAATAATAAGCATGGCTTGCTGGTTGCAAGTGTTGGTAGTAATTCATGTACTTGTGGGTGGCTTTGCACATGGTGTGTGTGTGTGTGTGTGTGTGAAAGAGAATGTATGTTTTGTGGAACGCTCTAGTCTGCGTTCTTTGTGTATAAAGTGTGCGAGACATTGGGCGGGCCACAAGCAAAACATAACATTCTCCTCCCTTGAGGCACCTACGTAGTGACCACTAAGGTGTTTTGGGGGGGGGGACCTGACCCTGTGCAGTATGGCCTCCCCCTGCTGCCGATTGAGATGACTGTTGAGCAATACCTGAATGTGCTTCGGACATTCCCTCCTGCTCTGACCCCAAAAGCCCACCCCTAAGCGCCCGGTGTACTTTGCACGGCTGAGAACAAAACACACAGAAATTAAAGTGTCGGGCGTGTACATCGCCCAAAATGTTTCTTAGTAGTGTATTTATCAAACCCCTCGACAGTAAGAAATTATCCCAAGCGCACGGAGGCCGCTTCTTCTCTGCTTGTTCATGCCAGTTTCATGCACTGAATGAATTGTTTCATTGTAAAAAAAAAAAAAAAAAAATCATTCCAATGCTCAATGTACAAAAATGCAACTAGGGGACGAGATGGCAGAGGGCAAAGGCAATATAAAACGCACACGCGCTAAACGATCAAGTGCATGTCTGCCTGGGTCCACTGTTTGACTGGAGAACGGGTGCCGAGATCCCACTGCCTGGAGCCTTGGCAAAACACTCTTTAGACATAAATATCTTACAAACATAATCCTAACATATAGCTTAATATAAAATATATCATGAAAAACATAGGTTCATATATCCATATACATATGGCTCTAGTCTAGAACTCGGGCGACGCTGAATGATTGGGACGCTGAATGACAGCTGGCTACTGGCCCCGCTGTGTGTGTGTTTAGTGTGTATAGTATGTATGTGCACCTGTGTGTGTGTGTGTGTGTGTGTGTGTCTTACAGCAGACGGTACAACATGGCTGGAACCGAGCCAGTCGAACAGGAGATGATGATGTGCAAAGGCAAACCAATTACAACCGCGCATTTCACTACAGTCTCTTACGCATGATTTGCATCGTCTCGGGAATAAGGGGTGACAACCAATCAGCCGACAAATCGATTCATCCGACACCCTGTAACAAGGTGTGTGTGTGTGTGTGTGTGTGTGTGTGTGTGTGTGTGTGTGTGTGTGTGTGTGTGTGTGTGTGTGTGTGTGTGTGTGTGTGTGTGCGTGTGTGTCAGTGGGTCTTGTGGTCCCGTGTATAGTTGCATGAACAAAGCAAATACACAGATAGTGTAGTGAGGGGCCAGACGTGAAGAACTGAAGCGATCCTACTGTGCCACGGACCACTTGAGGGAATGGGCCCTCGGAGCAGTAAAAACACCCACAGGCCATCAAGGGCATGGGTTCAGAGTAGGACAGTTCCTCAGAGGACGGCCGCCCCCGTAGGCAGATCGATTGGACCCTTTATGGCCGGTAACAGAAGTGACGGCGATCGTTGACCCCGTGTGAGGCTAAGTGCTGAGCATTAAATGTAAAAGAGAAAACTAACAACAAAACACATTGTTTGGGAGATATTTAGCTCCCAATGCCGTCTCCCATTGGCAGAGGTTAGAGATGACCCGGTGGGCGGGACTAGCGGGAGGGCCCCGATCAACAGTACACTTCCTTCTGTGCCGAGCAACCCGAAAACAACAGACCTAGCTTGATGGAGCGTGCCGTTCACTGGCGACACAAGCCAAACAAAGTAAGAAGAACAAGGCCAACCAGCCTGAGTGGTTGATGCATTTGAAACATGTGAAAACTATGGTCTCCCAATGGGCATGTTGAGACGCGCTCCATCTCTTTCATAATGAAGCCGTAAAATCAGCCGTCATCAATGGGTTTCAAGGACGTGGACCCAGTCTATAATGAAGCTAACATAGCAGCTCACTGCTGTAGTGTACCGATCTACTGTGTGGCTGAACATTCACTGAAAACATGCAATACAAGGCTGCAGTGTTCACTGCACTGTTTTGTCCGTTCACTGTAACTGGCATTCTGGTCTGAAACACAGCGCTGGGACGAGGGGAGGCTGGGTGGGTTGGACTGAGATGACTCCACTGGTCCTGTTATGTCAGGCAGGTTCGTGAGGTGAACCAAGTGCACGGCCCAAAATAAAAAAAATTAAAAGGTAAGGATAATTGAGGCCCCTAGGGGGCGTTGTGTCATAATGTGTCAAACTGAAAACAGATAATAAAAGAGAATAGTGAGCTCCAATGCCCCTTAGGCAACTGTTCTACTCCATTGGCCATTGAAACATCCCAATATGACTCTGAACAAACATGACAACAGAAAATAAAAATCAATAGAAACATAATACTCAACTGTCACTCGGAAAACAAAGAGTGCCTGGGAAGTGTCCAGGAGGGCTTCACAGGTTAGTGTGTGTGTGTATGTGGTCATGCATCAGTTTCTGCTGAATTAGGATCATAGCCAAGTCAATAAAATTAACAAAAAAAACGGTTAAATCATGACAACACATGTAAGAATATAAACAATACAAAAAGAAAAAAGGCATGAGAAACAATAACAATAAAGCAAAAATTATTCCAGTGTAAGTGTTTTTTTTTTTCTTTTTACAAGTCAGTAATTCTGTTGTCCTTAGTGATCTGGACAAAACAAAACAAGATAAAAAAATAACTAAATTAAAAGTCGAAAAGAATCAAAAGGAATAGGAAAATTAGGAATATGGCCGTTATGCTGCGTTCCCTCTCCCAAGCCTGTGGGGGAGGGCGGGGGGGGAGATCTGGAGAACCCATTGATTCTGGTTGTTAAAGTGGGAGGAGGGGGGGATTCACGATGTGCAAAGAAACCCTGCCACATCCTGTCTGGACAGCGGGTCCAAGAGCATAGAGAAGGACTTGTTTCTGCTACACTCAGTTCACTGGAGACAAAGAGACAAAGAGAGAGAATAGAGGAGGAATATTCCTCTCGAGTTCCTCAATGGGAGCGTATGATGTATTTATCCCACGACGTAGTGTGTGTGTGTGTGTGTGTGTGTGTGTGTGTGTGTGTGTGTGTGTGTGTGTGTGTGTGTAAGCTGATCACCGTTGCCGAGGGAAAAACAAATAAATAAATAAAAAGATCTGCATTGGACCAATCACGTTGCTCTGTGAGTGTTTGTTCTCTCGTGGCTGCTCAAGGCGTACAGGGCGGTGCGCGTCACTCCAGGGGTCCACCGCAACAACATTCACCCACCATCGCAGACGCTGCCGCCTCAATAGGACCCCCCACCCGGCCCCCAGCTCTCCCTCTCTTTCCCCTGTGTTTTACTTGGTCAAACTATTTCTACATCTTTAACACACCACAGGGACTCTTCTGTCTCTTTCCTTTGGCTTTCTTGTCCCTGATCTCCCCCTCCCCCCTCCATGTAGCGCCCGCTACATCAGCCACCGTCTCGGTCGCCCTCCTCTCGGCCTCCATCGCGTTTCCTTCTCCGGTCTTCCTCTGCTCCTGCCTTTGGACCCGTACCTTGTAATCATGCACCTGTCCTTCCTCTCACCCTCTCCATCTGTCCACCCGTCTATCTGTCCATTCATCCACCCCCCCCTTCCTCCTCCCTCGCTCTCTCTCTGTCTCTCTCACTCTCTCCCTCGATGCTCGTGTCACTGCTTCTTCTCCCGGGTGGTGATGGTGACCAGCTGCTTGGCAGCCTTGGCAATGTCATAAGCGCACTGGATGACCTGCTGGGTGAGGAGCTGGTAGTCCACGGCCGGGGCCCCGGGGTCCACGGGGGCCGCCTTGCGGCACTCCACCTGCAGCCGGGAGGCGCTGGAGGCCAGCAGCCGCAGGGAGCAGTGGACCGCCTCCAGGGCCGGACGCTGGGCAGGAGGGAGAGGGGGAAGGATGGAGGTCAAGGTCAGGTTTCATGGTCACTCGTCCACATGCATTGTGTACGGCTCGGAAGGAGAGTGCGTTTCTCACGGCCCGCGGCGCTAGCACAATTGTACAACAGCCGCGAGGCGTTAGCCCGGGAACCAGGGGAATCTGCAGCCGTTGGCAACTCGCCTTGGAGATCAAAAGTGAACTGAGAGGTTCCAGACTAATACGCATGGGAAAATTGGTCTGATAACGTCATACTAACATGAAAACACACAATTAAAAAAGAAGAAACAACAACTACGAAGGGGGAGGGGGGGTGGCTGTGGTCAAACCCGTTTATACACAGTGATTAGTGTAATAGAATAAACAGATAATGAAGCAGAATTAATACGACAATCTTACACTCTAAGGTGTTTTAAGCAGTCAACTTAATTAAATTAAATATAACTGAATAATTCAGTGTACTGTAATTAAAGAGCTTTAAGATGATAAATAATGCTAACCAGCATTATTTATACTGTCAAAGATTGGGTTTATATTATTATAGCTTGAGTGTGTACGCATTAAGTTTCATGTACAGTGAATGTTTTGTCAAGCACAATTTCAGCCCAAAGTGCAAACTTGCAACCTGCGTGCAAGTTTCAATTCATATTTGTAGCGGCCAAAAAGAGAATTGAATCACATTGAATCAGAACCTGCTCCGTGTGCTTTGCTCCAGTTTTACCGGAGCAAAGCACATGTAGCAGGACTGTAAGATAAGAATCAAATGAGCTCTATTTTGGAGGCCAACATTTTGAAACATTATTTTGCGTCTGCCCTGACACGGCAGTGGGCTTTGGGGTTAACACGTATACTTTACTCATTCACTTAGATTAATCGTTGTTAACTTTTGTCTTTATGGTTTATGTGCAAAGTTCAGTCAAAGAGACATCCAATTAATTTATTTTGGTATTTAGGTATATATTCTGCTTCAAATCGTTACCAAAATACATAAACATAATCTAAAATGTACTTAAAACAAAACAATTTTTGATAATAATACTCAAATCGTTCACTTGAGTACACGTTTGACGCCCTGATTGGAAATGTCCAAATGACATGGAGAGCATGTCATCGCGGCCATCGCGCACGAGATGGCAGGAGGTGAAAAATAAATCGAACCAAAGAGAGATGGGTGCACTTACTTTGGGGAAGAGCGAGGCCATCTCAGTGACGGCAGAGTGGATCTTCTCTGAGCACGGGACAAAGCTGAGGAGGACAGAGGGGGCTTGCTGTCAACACCAGTGACCTCAACCGTTGGTGTAACTGGCTGAATCATGTACTCAGCTCCATCGGAGCGACTGTCAAAACACATCACGCCTGGCGATAATGCTTGATCCAAATCTGGTGAAGCACACAGGTTTTCCAGCCCATCTTTATCACTTCTGGTGTGATTCGTGATTCGTTCCGATATCAATTGCACACAATGCGACAATGGTTGTCAATTTGAAACTTGTGAAAAAGTGTCATCACACCAAATGTACGCTAAGGGTGATTTATCAACAAACAACCCATATGCACCAAATCTGCGGGTAGATGAAAAAATAAAAAGATACTCCAATATCTGGGCACCTTGAGGTCGCCTTGATTCTGCAGATTCTTGCTTGTGTCACTTACACACTCCTGACGTCCAAGTATGTAAAAGGCACTTCACGTCTTAACGAACAAAGAGCGGTTTGCTTGTGCTGGGCTGTTTGGCCAGGCGCCTAACAAGGTGTGTGTGAGAGTGTGGCGGGTACCTGTCCTAACAAGGTGTGTTTGAGAGTGTGGCGGGTACCTGTCCTAACAAGGTGTGTGTGAGAGTGTGGCGGGTACCTGTCCTAACAAGGTGTGTGTGAGAGCGTGGCGGGTACCTGTCCTAACAAGGTGTGTGTGAAAGCGTGGCGGGTACCTGTCGTGTTTCCCCTCCTGCGCGGCCCTCAGCAGCTCCTGGATGTTCTTGGTCACCTGCTCCGTCTTCAGGATGACGTCCTCCGTGCACGGCAGGGTGGGGTCAGGCTCGGCCGCGTCCCCTGCCCCGCCCTCCTCAGAGTCCCCGCGGCCGTCCTCCTCGCTGCTGCGACCCATGCTGCGCTCGCACACGCACACACACACACACACACACACACACACAGAATAAAAAATAAAAATAAATGAAATAAATAGAGCACGCCGCTCTGTAAATAAGTGGCGAGCGGGAAAGCAGGTATCTGGGCGGCTGAAGCGTCCCATAGTGGGGGCTGTGATTTGCCTTGAACCTGACCTCGGGGACACGTCGTAGACCTGCGTGTTGTCGTAGTCGCTGTCCGTGCCGCTGCCGTGCTTCTCCAACCGGGAGCCCTGTGGAGAGAGACGGCAAGGGGCGGGCTCACTCATCACGTCCTCAGGATGTACCTGAACGTGTGGTTGTGTGTCTTCCTGAAACGCCGCCTTTCCGTGAGCGCGGGTCTGCTAAACGGGTCCCCCCCCCCCCCCCGGTTTGCCATATCATATCATATTATACCATACCATACCATATCATATCATATCATACCATACCATACCATATCATAAGCATATCATACGCTAACAGGGGCGAAGGGCGACCTCCCCCGGGTCGTCTGAGCAGAGCGGGCGCTAACCAATCAGCTTCAACTGGATTAAACCAGGCCAGACGCAGTGCCCTTCAGCACCAGCAACAAGTAATGGAAACGCTTGTCGGGGCACTCTGAACCTGTGAGTCTCCGGTTCTATGGGAGCTAATGGGAAAGACCGCTATGGCCCAGCGTCAATGATGGTCCACTATAACATCAATGCCACAACAAAAACATTTGAGCCTCTTGAAAAAGGGACGTTTGATCTGCACATAATTACATGTGTAGACGGAAAAAGAGATTTGCAAATTGTATTTATTTATTTATGCTTGAGCGCAATGGTCGTTAAGAAGAAAGCACAGGTGTAAACAAAGGGATCTTAAAGGACTACTTTGCAGATTTGCAACCGGCTGTGAGTCATAACAACGTGGGCAGCATATGCAAACAAACAATGGCTAACTCTCCACCCAGACCTCCCCACTACTGTTGGAGCTGGATGACGCTGCACTGGCCAATGAGAAGGGTTGCTTGAAACATGGAGGGATGTTAACCTTTTCTACATTTGCATACACTATGCAATGACACACACATGCAAACCGGTTGAGAATCAACGATGCAGTCCCTTTAAGTATATCAACATGAAAGCATAGCCAACCGTGTATCTGCTGCCTATGTCCGAGGAGGCGGACAGGTGATGACCCCCATAGGGTGAAGGACCACCAGGGACCTTCCTTGTCTGGAGAGGACGGCACAGGGAATAAGAAAAAGGAAAAATAACTTCTGTGGTCACACACACACTGTCCAAAAAGCTTAATGGCAGTGCAGTGAGACCCAATATTAACAGCTACACTGATATACAGTGCGGCTCATTTCCCTGAATGTGTAGTGCAGTAAACAGTGGTTGTGCAGCAGAATAACCACATTAGGAGAATGGAAGACATTACGGGGGTCAGACAGACAAATGGCGTTTTTCCATTAGCGCATTTGGCCGTGACGGGCCGGGCAATAAAAGTATGTGCTTTGTTGTGACATCGACTCAAGACAAGCGCGCCACCAGTTAAAGGCCCCATCCACACGTAGCCCGAGGTTTATAATAGTTTCTGTTTTCAAAGATGTTTTGCATCCACACGACAATGTTTTTAGAACTGTCCTCATCCAGAAACGCAACTAGTGAAAATGGTGTAGTAAGTATGCCAGGCCAGTAGGAGGTGGTGAACCCTTTCTGTACAAATATGCAAAAACACAGATGAAAACTACAAGCATTCATACAACAGCCTTCTAGTTCAGCGTCTCATCATCCTTTTCCAAAAGCTACTGTTAAGCCTGTCCACATGGCGCCATAATGGCTGAAAATTTTCAGGCCCCAAAACCTCAGTTGTCGTGTGGACGCAAGGCAAAACCGCAGCAAAACGTTTTTAAAAACCTCCGGTGTCATGTGGACGGGGCCAAAGACACACCTTCAAGCGTGGTGTAATGGAAAGGCAAATGCCTGCCACGCCGAGTCAGACCGGGCCAGTATAGTCTAGTGGAAAAAACGCCAAAAGTGCTTCCACCTGAAGGTTACATCACGGATGTACGGTGAAGAACAAGGACCAGCTAGGCGGAAAAGATACAGACGGTAAAAGAGTAGACGGAACAGCGATGACACGTGGATGTACTCATTTGATGGACGTGCCAACAAATGTGTGAGAAAGTATCTGTGTTGTTGAGAGCTTTATTTAGCAATGACAATTAGCATTTTCAATTGTGAGAAATCGGCAAGATTCTGCCGGTGTGTGTGTCAGCATCCCTGGAGAAAGAGTGAAAGGAACATGCTTCTCTATGTTGGGCTTTTGGCTAGAAACACAACTTTGAACCCAACAAGAGTCGTTGGCAGGCCAGCAACCATCATATGCACACACACCGCAGTCTGCCAACCCTTAAGCATTGTGCAGAAGCTGGTCAATTGCAACGTTCTCAGAACGCATGTCCAATTAACATAGAAACCTAAAAACCATCCCTAGTGTTGTGCATGTGTGACATTTGCATTGGTATCTAGTGTCTCAATAGAAAGAGATCCAACCGGACACGAGGACAGCAGAGCGAGCTGCAAGTTAAAAACAGATGTTACAAAAGGTGAAAGGGGCAAACGACAAGATTGACAAATCATCCACCGGTCTACCTGGTGTGACCACGTCATGCGCCGGCTCTGTGTGGCTCTGAAAGCATAGCGATGGGTGTCATGGTGCGTGCTGGCATGGCGCGACTACTATGCTTTTAGATCTGAACCGGGCTCATGCAGGAGTGCACGTCTCGGGGCGGAGGGGGGGGGGGAAGAGGAGGGTTAGATGCAGGTGGGGGGGAAGAGGAGAGTGACCAGGAGGAGGGAGAGAGACAGGTCGACCCGTCTGGCCCCCAGAGAGTCAGAGGCGGAGGGGCCGCCCACGGGCACTGGACGAGGGGTCCCAGGAGCAAAGAGCGGGAGACACTTACGCTAGGTGTGTTGAGGGGCTGCAGGCGGGCTAGATGAGAGTCCAGGGCTGGGGGGCCGTGGGCCTTGGGGCCGGGGGCGGCCCCGGGCTCGTACATGGAGAAGGCCTGGCGGTCCCTCCGGTGGGGATGGGGGTGGGAGTAAAGCCCTGCGGGGTCCCCGCCGGACCCTACACCGCCCATCCCTCCACCACCACCACCACCCCCTCCTCCTCCTCCTCCAACTCCTCCGACTAACCCTGCCTTGGTCCCACCCCCAGGCCAGTGGCCTCCTCCGCCGCCGCCGCCGCCGCCCCCCGGACCCCCGTGGCCGGCGGGCCCCCCAGCCTGCTGGCCCACCCGCAGCGAACTGTTCTCCGTCTGCATCCGCGTGATCTACGGGAGGAAGGAGGAGGGGGGGGGTGGAAGGGTAGGGTTGAAGAGATGGACATGGGCGGGTGGAAGGCAAAGGGGGGGAATGACAATGGGTGAGGAGGGAGGGAGGGAGGGGATGTAAACCAGGTGATCAAGGACAAGCATCTGCTGACACAGAATGGGGGGGGGGGGCGGGGAGCGCGGGGTGGGGGCAGAACAGGGTGGCGCACAGTTGGACACCCTCTGTTCGGAGAGCCGAAGAGCTTCGGTGCAGCCACAACAACATGGCCGGTCTCTGGGATCCTGAATCTGGGGATGTCCAGCCACCAGGTTACGGATCTCGTTCCCATCAAGGGGAAGAGGGTAGTGAGTAGTAAGGGAGAGCTCGGCTAACTTACATGCCGTTATTAGAGGCCTGAGAAATGGATGGGGTGGGGGGGGCGGGTTAGGGCATCGGTGGTGGTGAACAGATGAAACTGAACAGATTGTGTGGAAAAGTTCTGCCCGAATGTGCAGATTAGGTGTTGCGTGCATTAGGCTCACGTCCTTTGGTCGGTCAGACCTGCGAACCAGAGGCTATGAAGCCACAATACAGGCAGTATGTACACAGAGTCAAGGCTGAGCAGGGCATCATGACGGACAATGTGGTCAGTATGCCGGTGAAAGACGATGGAACACTGGGGAGGATTGTGAGCGTTGACCCTGACTGCGGTTATTAAGTTAATCAAGCGTCCATTATGGAGACCCCTGTGTGTGAGGCAGCCAAAACCACTTTGACTTGTAGGAAGCCAAGACGGTTTGGCCACCTCCCCCTGACCCAATCTGTACACCTCCAGTCAAGTCTCCTCATAGGCTTCTTCGGTTTGTTCTTACTTTGAATGAAAATGATACCGATAGCGGCAGACTCAGCAATGAATCCGACAGCAACCAAACTAGGATGGTGAGATTCTAGCAGAAAGTGAGAACAATTCTATCTATCAATTCTATCTATCCAGCCCTATTCTATTCCTTCCATCCTTTCCTTTCCTCCCTCCCTACCTGCCTCCCTCCCTTGCGTCCTACCTCCTTCTGGAGCCTCCGGAGCTCTTCGCTCAGGTTATTGTTGACCTTCATCAGCTGCTGGACCTTAGCTTCCGAGGAGGCCAGGGCCTTCTTCACCTCCAGGTACTCCTGCAGGGTGATGGGGCCGTCCGACAGGTCTGACGAGTCCATGCTCTGAGCGGCCATGGAGATAAAGTAACAGATATCAGTGGGGAGCAATATGATGGTGCCTGTGCAGCTCACATTAATGTGTGGGTGAACCCCCTGTTTCAGCTCCATTTGAACACCGAGTCAAAATCACAAAGTTGGCGTGGGTCGTAACCATGGCGATAACACGCCCCCGTCTGTCCTAAACCTCCCCCGAAACACATCTCACATAATCTCATAGTGTTTGAAATCCAGCTGAAACAGTGGGCTCACTGGCTTCAAGAAATATGAAACATGCGCCAACGTGTGTGATCCCTCTTGCCGCACCATTGGCAGAAAATAAATGCCCAGCGTTCTACGACCAAAACTGTCAATGTCTTCCAGCCTCGTCACCAATTGCATGAATTAATCCACACGAATCAAGGCTCTATTCACTTGGGGACAAAAGGAGCTTAGTTCTAAGAGATGCATTGGAGGGCTCTATGACAGGGCTTTCTGCCCCTCACACACGTTTCAGTTGTCTCCATCCATGCTCGTTACTCATCCTTTTGCCCAGCCTGTTACTGTGGCCGCAGCGTGCTCAGACAGACAGCCCACCCGCCATCACTCTCTCTGTGCACCACATTATGGTCTGCCACACGCAGAATCTTACATTACACACAGCATTACTCCAGAGCTCGCTTCTCCTCCAGTTTTCACTTACTCACTGTTACTAATATCATCCCTTTTCATATTTTTCTAATAATGGAAAAATGTTGCAAAGGAGCTGTGTTGCAAACAAATCTCTATGCTTTTATGTTTTTAATCAAGGTTGAATAAAAGGTTTAGTTAAAGCTATTGAAATGCTCTGTGCCTAACATCAGCACTCTGTATTATAGTACTACTATACTACTGTACTATAGTTAAAACTATAAAGTATTAAATAAATACATGTATCATGAGGTGCTTTGTCATTTTCACTACTTCCAATTATCCTCCACTGTCTCCGTTCCTTTTGCATTTGTAACCGTGACTTTCCCAACCCACCAGTAATCTCTCACTTTCTCCTGCTCTATGAACAATGTCTCTCTGAGCTCATCCCAGAATAACTGATGATGTCAGCCAGGAGCTATGCGGCAGTCCCAACTGTAGCTGATCCCTGCAAAGCATGCTGGGACAGGCAGGCAGCGGGGAAGAGAGGGAGAGCAGCTCCAGCCGCTGCTGCTTTCGCTCTTGAAAAGAGGCTCAGGGCGATGGCTTACAATGTTGCCACATTATCAAAGTAACTAGTAGCTGGTCCTTGTGTTGTCTCTCGTATTGTCTGTGTGTGTGGGCATGTTTAAAAACACAGGCCAATGGCTGCGACTCACACTGTGTCTCAACCCTCAACATATGCCGCTGCACAAAACGTGTAGGGGTGTGTGTGGATGTCGAGCATTCGTTTGCTTGTGAATTTCAGCCTGTTGTTTTTTTTTTTTTTTTTCAAAATCTGTGTTGTTGTGTACCTTGGCTCGGTTGTTGCGCTGGGTGTTGTTGTTGTTCTGGGCGGTCAGCTCGCTGTCCGTGTCTTCGTCTGAGGCCACGCTGTCGTAGTCGTGCTGGTCGTCGTCGTCGTCGATGCCCCGGTCCAGCGGGTCTGCGAGGTAGAGGGTCAAAAAGGTGAAGAAAAGTGTACCGTGACCCCGCTGAAGACAGCCTCAGTCCGTCCCTCCGGTATGTAAATGAATCTCGTGAGTGACGATATTACAGCATACGAAACAACGAAATCGGTGTGTCCCTTTAACATAAACCTCAGAGTGACTATTAGAATCGTCCTTTAGAGAATGTGTGTACATTCCGTTCCCTCTGAATGGCTGCAGATGTCACATTGGCTAGATCCCTTACGAGTCCAAATACAAAAACCTGGCTCTGGTCTGCTTGTCCTTCCTCTCCGACACTGCGCTGCTAAAGCCGGTGGCCCTTCGTCGCCATCTTTCGCTAGGCAATTTTCTGCCCTTTGAAACTCTGTTTGTCCCCCCTGAAGACCGAGTCCCACACTTTTATCATTATCATATTGTATCATTAGCGTGGGCTGTGTGGATGAGAAAGCCTGTGTGTGTGAGTGTGTGTGTGGTCTCACCAGTGGGGCTGCTGAGACCCTTCCCCTGCTGTCTCCTCTTGGCGTCGCTCAGGATGTCGATGATGAGTGTGGCAAACTCCCGCGCATTGAATCGGGCCAACTTCTGACGACCCTGAGGGACACCAGAGGAGGGAGCGAGAGAGGGGGGAGAGAGAAACAGCGTGAGAAGGAGACAAAAAGAGGGAGAAAAAAAACCCAGAGAGGGAGAGGAAGAGAGAGTGAGATTGTAAGTGAGAAATAGAGGGAGGGAGGAAGACGGAGAAAGAGAGAGAGAGAGATAGAGAGAGAGAGGACTAAAACACCCACACGTGTGGAAACAGGCGCAATTCGACCGTAAAAAATAAGCGGTAAGTTATGTCATGAGTTGTGCAGTCGAGAGGCATTGCAACAGGAGCCAGGCCCACAGAGTTTGCCTTGCCCCCCCCCCCCCAGTCTGTGGGCCTGGCCCCCGGGCCCACTGCCACTGTGGTCACCAGGCATGAGCTGTGGAAAAAACATGTCATACCGGGAGACACACACACACACACACAAGTTAAAACACACACATAAGCTGCATCGTGCAATTACATCAGCCCCACCGCTGTTTAAATAAGAACGGTCCGTTTGCATCCATGCACCGAACTGAACGGCGGGAATACACGTCTATTCATAGTGCATTGTTTTGCACGAGGACCACAAAGAGGAGCAGAGAGTCGCTACTTAAAGAGGGTGTGGGGTTCCAGCTCGCCCAAACACAAACAGTCTCCAGCCCCAATCAGAGCACGGTAGACAAAGAAGCTCAGCCAGTGTGGGCCGACGTTTACACTAATGAGCGAAACAGCTGAGGGCCGGGAGCGAGAGAGCGAGAGAGGGAGGCGAGAGAGATGATAAACAGAGTTGGACAACATCTTTGGCCGTCTCTGATGCAGCTGAGGACCGTGCCGTCCATTACATGCTCATTACAACCCGTTCTTGACATCCACAAATTTACAAGCACCGCAACTTCACACGTGAACAGATTCTTTGCCGTTGCACCACTCCACTCGTCGACTCTTTCTGATTCTGCCATCAGAAGCAGAGTGGGAGATGGGAGGGGGGGGGGGCGTTCCTACTGATACCGCAACATGCATCTGGATGTGATTGCTGCAGTGTGCAGTGTTTTGTCTGTGGTTACCTGGTTCCGTGTGGCGGAGTACTCTGGGTTGACTGGTAGGAAAGGCACCGCGCTACGTTCTGTGACCAGGGTGCTGTGGTTCTGAGTTGTCAGCCACACTGGAGAGAGAGAGACACACACACACACTTAAGAATTAAATGTGTGTGTTTTGGAAAAAGAAACCTGAAGCCTGGACAGTGGCTAAAGCCTGGACAGTGGCAGCTCAATGTCTAGTCCAAACCGTCATGCATGCAAGCAGGCTTATTTTAAGGAAAATATAAAACTTTTAGGTTTTGAAATTGTTGGATATAATTTAAGTGCGTGTGTGCGTGCGTCTTACCTGGTGTGTCTATGGCAAAGAGTACAACACTACATACTGTATCTTAAGATGAGGATGGGAGAGGGAATTTCTGAAAGACTTCCTCACCCGCATACACAAGTTCCTCGCATGCGCTTCCTCCACCTCCTTCTGCCCTATATGGTCCTTCTCTCGACAGTTTTTCTCCTCTCTATATGCATTCCATCTTTCATGTCTCCGTCCCCCCCCTCCTCTAACCTTTATCTATCTTTATTTCCCCAGCTTTCTTCCCACACTTAAATAAATATATTAATCATCTGAGATATGTTTTTGTATATCATGATCTTGAGTTCTGGTATGGACCTTTTGTTGTCGAGTAGAGGGTCAGACCATAAAGATTGGAGAGGAATGTATCTGGTCTTTGATCGAGAGATATGAAGATGGGGTTAGACGGCAAAAAGGCCAGGTGAGATATGTTTGAGATGGGGGGAGAGAGCAGGGGTGAGAGAGCAAGAGTGAGCGAGGGACTCACCGGCATCGTTTTCTCTGCGATCCACCTCATCATAGACGTCCATGGCCAACTCCTCAAACAGCCTGTTGTTCAGCTGTCCAACACACACAGCACATGCAAGACTCATTAAACACCATACCGACATTACAGCGTGTGGACAATTGACACACACATACACATGTGACATGTACAAAGCAGCATTACAGGGTACCCTTGACCCTTTTAAACCAAGCTAGATATATATTGAAATTAAAATGCCTTCGGATTCAGCTGCGTGCAGACGCTTTAAACAAGGGAGACCCTTTTACTAATTGACTGAAAGACTTGGGAGTCTTGATGGTTATCCAGGACCTGTTCTTGTTATTATAATTTTTTCAACCTGACAATTGGCTGAGTAGAACTATTGATCTGGAGACCCCAGCTCCTACTCACCGCCTGCAGCTTCTTTTTGGCAGCCTTGGCCAGTTCAGAGAGGTCCAGGCTGAGAGAGAGAGAGAGTCACACAGAGTGAGTCAGAGAGGTGCCAGAGAGGAAGAGGGAGAGAGATAGAGAGAGAGAGCGAGAGAGAGCACCAGTATCAGGTAGAGGGAGGAAGAGAGTTATGCAGGAAGGAGAGGGTGGAGTGGAGGGAGGAAGATGAGGCGGGAAAGTGATCGAATGAGCGAGCGTGGTGAGTAAGGGGGGGGGGGGGGTTTGCCTACAAAGTGGCTGTGGTACGGGGGGGGGGGGGGCGTTGCCTACAAAGTGAATGCATTGCGAGACAGGCTGGCTGCTAAACATACAGGGATACAGACTTCCTTTATGTTCAATGTAGTCACAAGTGGTGAGGGTTTCACATGGACACGTTGGGTCAATCTGTGAGCGCAAACGCTTCCCTGACCTCATGTTTAAGATCTCTCACGTCGTCATGGAAACCGAGACTTTACCTTACCCATGGATACCGATGTTAACACATTGTGCAAGACTGTTTCTACCTTAATTTTGATGGAATACATGTAATACATGTATTCCATCCAAATACATTTAATAAAGATTGTTACACTTCACAGTACAATACACTTCATGATTGCAGACAGTGGCTCATTCTACTTTGCGCACAGCTATAGAGTCTAATCTACCACACTTTCCATCTTTCCTTGTAAAACTGATGGCTTTAAGGGTTGAGCGATCAGAGGACACAATGGGGGGGGGGACTCTACAGGAGAGGATGACAGGAAGTGGAAGGGAGATGCATTCCGGTGGAACAGGGGAGTGAGTAGGAGGGAAAGTGAAAGCAAAGATACCTCTGTGTTGGGCACTTAGGACGAGCCCTGGCTCCACCAAGCGTGGCAAAGATGGAGAGAACAGGAAACAAGTGAGCAAAGGTAAAAGAGAGGGTGTGAGAGAGAAAAATATAAAACAGGTACAGTGGCCACATGAACACTGCTTCAAAATGTATTTTTTTTTGAGAGATACCATTCACCAGAACAGAACAGTGCAGAGGAAGAGAGTTAGACAGGCCATTACATAACAAATCAATAGCGAGTCACGCTAGCGTTGTCTGACATTTCCAAATTGGAAGAGTCGGATTAAGCAAGCGTGAATTTGAAGTTCCAATTCATGCTTTTAATTTGAGTTAAACATGTCCACATTTATTTTGAAATTGATAGCCTCAAGCAATATCACACTTGATTTACCAAACATCCTTAGTTTACGCTGTGGTTCACTCTGAATAATCAAGAACCCCTCCCAAGTACTGTAACAACTCTTTAGCTTGGACTGCAGAAACGACTTTATACAGCTTTGAGAATAACAGCCAGCTTGGCCTTTCTCCCGTTTTTTAACTGTTATGTGGGGGGAAGGTTAACAAATACGAATGTGCCACCTACTGGATAAACAATTAAATGCAATCTATTCATGCATGTAGACAAGCAAAAGAAAATGTTACAGAAGGGGCACTATTTTGGTCGGTCTAATCCAATTACCTGTCTAACAGTTCTTTTTGTACTAATACATTTTTTATTAATGATTAATGAAAACTGGCTCAAATGTTTATCATGACTAGTAACATCGGACAATCGAGATTAGTCTATCCTGATTTTACTGGTGACAATTTAGAAAAACTGGCAAGATATCAAAGCGTACCAAATTGGCATTTGCATACCAATGCAATAATATCCCAGATGGTAAAACGAATGCCAGAACTAGGCAAACAAGCCTTGTTCCCAGCCCACCTGCCCATCTTTTGGAGGGAAGAGATTCTTCTTCATGCAAACACACCACAGCACTCTCATGCATCTCTGGCTAGCTAGTGAAGCAAGCACACACACACACACACACACACACACACACAAACACACACACACACACACACACACACACACACACACACACACACACACACACACACACACACACACACACACACACACACACACGCACACGCACACACACACACACTCAATGACCCCACAAGCGGCATTACTGTACGCACCTGTCTGCCATCTGTGGAATGATGTAGTGGCCATTCTTGTGATCTGTAGGAAGACACCAACATAATATTGATGCAAAAAATACATCTCATTAAGCCAAAGAAAATAGAAGCAACTAAATAGAATATAACAACTAAAGACGATTCCATTTGAGACGACACAAAGAGTGAAGAACGAAAATAGGCTAGAATAAACTATCATAAAATAAAGAACATAAAACCAGTGACGGCAGCCAGGCGTGTGGAGGTTGACTACATTGTTTCAGAGAGGAGAATGCTGCACATTCTGAAGCAGCCACCATATAATTTGGGCCTGAGGAATTCTGCCTTGAGCCGTGAGCTGTGGAGAGCTGAGGCGAGCTGCTGCGGTGGCTCACCTGGGCGTCGGCCACACAGGTAGAAGGCCAGCCTGTCAGTCAGCTCATACTGGCACTCCACCAGGCGCTCTGCCAGCTCAATCTGGCCTGCTTGCCTGCAAGACACACACACACACTGAATAAATGGAAACCACCCCAGTAACAGCTTTTATTTATCCAAACGACCGACCAAACAATGAGTTTTGTGCAAGTCTCAAGAATAATCATCTCTCTGAATAATGTACATTACACATTTCCATTGGTGTCATGTTCTAATCCTCACCTTTCAAGTGTTATTTCCTAGAACCGGCTGCAATGATTCTGTTTCGGCAGCAGCAAATTAATTAATACAATGTGTCGCAGTTTGTCCCCAGAAAGCAAGCTTATAAAATGGTGTTCATTGTTGTTGTCACACCAACTGTAAAATAATTACACTGTTCCAAACCATATGAAAATGATGGTTATTATCAGGTCATCCTTGCAAAAGAGATGGTTAATATGAATGGATTTGGACCTAGCTAAATAAAGGATTAATAAAGTAAAACAACTGCATTAACTATCCCTAGCCCTTGTGACAATCTGTGCACAATCTGGGTTCCCCAGCGTTCTGCGGCCGCCGTGCCCAGGTCACGTACCTGGCGAAGTCCATGGGCGTGCGCCCGTGGAGGTCGGGCGCGCCGGGGTCCGCCCCGTACACCACCAGCAGCTCTGCCTGCAGGATCTGGCCCGCCTTGGCCGCCACGTGGAGGGGTGTGGTGCCTTTCTCCTGGAGCACACGCAATTAAAGACAGGCCGACGCAGACATAAACACACAGCCACACACACACACACACACACACACACACAACAAAACAAAACAAAATAGAGTCAGCAGAAGCCTGGAGAGAGGGGTCGGCGGTACGGTACTGCACTGTGTGGCTCATTGTTTAGATGGCGGTGTGTCAGGCGTTGAGGGACGCCGAGGTGCTGACCGGGTGGAAGAAGTTGGCCTGGGCTCCGAGGGAGAGCAGCCTCAGACACGTCTCCAGGCTCCCCGTCCGCACGCTGGAGTGGAGTTGCTGGGGCGGGAGAAGGAAAAAAGAGAGGGGGACATGTGGATCGCCAGTGAGGGACGGGTGGGCGGATCGAGAGGTAGAGGTGCGTGACACACAAGAAGAACACGAGAGGAGATGTTAGAGAGAGAGGCAGAGAGAGACAGAGAGAGAGGCAGAACGAGAGACACGCAGAACGAGAGAGAGAGAGAGAGAGAAGAGAGAGAAGAATTTAGCATAAGAAACACCAGAAAGGAATAAAAAGGTGAGTAAGAAAAATAGGCAGAGCATCTTCTAATGAGCCCAGTGCAGCAGGGCAGCCATAGAGATCATTAGACCGTCCTGCTGTGTCATTCACAACCCCCTGGAGTGCTCTAGCAAATGGGCTCTCTCTCTGTGTGTCTGTGTCTGTGCGATTACACGCACGCTACACTCCACGTCAACATACGTGTTCATCTCTAGGCGACAATGTGTTTGCGCGCAGCTCAGCACTTCCTGCGGCTCCACCGCACTCTACTTCAACTGCAGCCGTGGTCGCTCACCCCCGTGACCTTTGACCTCTGTAAGCCGGGACGCTCACCTTGCTGAGGTCCTTGGTGGTGACGCCGTCGTCGTCGCGGCAGGGAAGCTTGTGGACGAAGGACAGCATCTGGTACTTGGCTCTGATGAACTCAGACTTGGTGGGACTGGATGGGTCGGTGGAAGGGAGGCAGGGAGGAGTGAAGAAGAAGAGTTATGAGAGCACAGTAGAAACCATGATTACATTCCGCATGTATGTATGCATGTATACATGCATGCATGTATGCATGTATGGGGAAAACCTAGACATCTGTTGAGCAGTAAGGAGTGCTGTGAAGGGGGCACCCATAGAGGCAGACATGGGGAATGTGTGGGGCTAA
Organism: Micromesistius poutassou; assembly: GCF_964030765.1. Lineage (NCBI taxonomy): Eukaryota > Metazoa > Chordata > Actinopteri > Gadiformes > Gadidae > Micromesistius > Micromesistius poutassou. The sequence goes on along the minus strand of NC_140274.1, from coordinate 8,280,601 downwards.
TAGGATGTTAGTGCTGCACTAGGAAATGTGAACAAGGCTTTTGGAGAAGTTAATATGTAGCCTTCAGTGGCCTCAAGGAAATACTCGGCTTGAGCCGAGGACAAATGCTCTTCTCTGTGATAGGTAGCAGTTTTGTTGCTATGATGAGAAAAATATAATAAAAAATGAGTGAACCCTGCCGAGGCTAGTTGATAGGGGAGGAGGCTCCTCTCTCTCAGAACTTGTGAGTCATTTGGCCAGTGCGCAGCATGTGGCCTGTAGACGGACTCACTGGACTTTGTCCTGGGGGTTGGGTTTCCTACGGCCACTCTGCACCTGAGCAGGGTCCAGCAGACTGTGCTCCCATATGGAATTGGCCCCATTACTGGCCAGGGTCTGCACCATCTGAAACACACACACACACAATGGTTAACTGCAGAACTCCACACTCACATCACAACACAACCATATAAAAAACACAAACATCTACATGGAAGGACTACTTAAGCCCTAGTCAGCTGCAGTGGAACCACAAGTTGAACAACAATAGAGACCAGCAGGGAAAATATCAAATCATCTGCTAGAAATTCACAGGCTACTAGTTTCAGCTATAGCGTAACTACATAATAGAGAATGCACCGAGTTTAACTTTACTGCTTGAGAACACAAATGTATTTATATGCAAAGTAGTCCTCAAAGGTCAACGCTGCTTCCCGGACAATGGCGTCCACTCTAGGGATCGACCGATATGGATTTTTTAGGTACCGATACCAATTTATTTTCATCAGTCTTAGCCGATGACCGATACGCCGATACCGATTTACTTGAGCCGATATTTGGAGCCAATACTGCTTTTGCGCCCTCAATTTACAACATAAAAATGACACAATGATGATAACAAATGTTACAAGTCTCAATTTAAAAAATAAACATTTATTGAACTGTCTGTAAATCATTCTGGGAAAAAAATATAACAAAAATAAATATATAAATAAATTTAAAAAACCGCTGATACACGTAAAAAACGCAAATATCGGCCGGCCAATATATCAGTCGATCACTAGTCCACTCCATACCTGGAGAAGGGCGGGGGGCCAGCCGCTGTGCCGCAGGTGTTTCACGATGGAGATGTGTCGGCCCAAGCTGCGGTGGACCGAGCAGCACTCATCACAGATCAGAACCCCTCGGTTGATACTGGTCCAGCCCGGGTCTGAGTGCCACACACACACACACACACACACACACACACACACACACACACACACACACACACACACACACACACACACACACACACACACACACACACACACACACACACACACACACACACGTGAAAGTCAGAGGGAGAATTACAGATCGAAGACATGACTGCAGTTGGTACATTAAAAAAAAAAACGTACGAGTGTAGTCGTACAGTTATGTAGACATTGAAATGCGCCATGCCCCAAATGTAATGTGAAGACCGCTAAAGAACAATACCAGCATAATCCTACTTGTTTTGTATGGCCAACTCCCTTATTGAAATTACCAAAGGCGACTCTCCTGATCACAAGTAGGTCTGGCAAACTGCAGTTAATTACCGTGATACACTCTAATTGTTAGCCTGAAACACCACACAGAAAGAAAATGAGCCCTTGTGTTCAATTCAGTTCACAGAACCAAAAGATGTATGCCCAGAGTGGTATGTGCACTTTCTCCAACTGGCTGTCCATGTTTCAGTGGAAGGTCTAAGCAAATATGATGGGCAAATGATGTAAGCCAGACAGGCAGAGCGTGGGCATCATTGTCTGTTTTGGAGTTGTCGCGGAGGATGTCAGCAGCAAGGAGAACCGAGCGTGGCCATGGCCCTGTCCTTTAGGATGTGAGTGGGACACACTGATTCCTCTAATAGCAGCATTCAGAGCAGGACATCACAATGACTGACACTCAAAGTGCATGCCCTGCATGACCACAATCACTGGCTAGGGGTGGAAAGAAAGAGTGTGGGAGTACAATTACCAAAATGACCATACCCTTGCCTCCTGAAAACACAGGCAATAGCCTTGATCCTTCTATGCATCTCATTCATTTAAATGTTTTTTTGTATTGTACCTGCACTGGTTGGAACCCAGAGTGCTGACATTTGTAAGTGTATGTGCGGACTGTGGAGTTGATAGTGAATAATGTAAAACATTTGTGAGTTAATAGCTATTTTGCAAGTAACAATTCCCCTCTGATCACAGGGGACTGAGAATAAGGTGACCTTTCCACACAATGGTACAGCATTCAAGTCAAAAAACATTTTCAAAATAACGTGCCAGAGGGCGAGAGTCCGTGCTCTTGAGCAAATGTAAATATGAGTGAAATTTCGAGTATTCTGTTGGAAGGCAGCACCGCTGTCATACATGCATACGTTCATAGAAATCGCATACAAAGTCACAGAGTCAACTCTGACCTTTAATCAGTAATAAGCAGCTTGGTATAAACCCAATGGTGCCTTGCTGGCTGCGAGAAAATGTCAGACCTGCTGTTCTCCTACAGTCGTTGCACTTGTCTAAAAGTTTCCCTTACTCCATTTGAGTGATTTATTTTGCCTGTTCTGACCAGCATATGGGAAGGAGATTATGATACTAGGGGGTGGGCGACATCAGAGGTTTTATTTTTATTTTATTTTTTGTATTTCCTAGAAATAGAAAAGGACACTTGGCCCTATGTTAGTAGAAGTGTCTTGGCTACATACAGAAGGGCAGTAGGAAAGCAAGAAAGGAAATAAGGAAGGAAGAGTAGGCAAGGCATGGAATAAAGGAAGGAAGCAACAAAGGTTATGAAGGCAAGGGAAGGAACTTAAGGAAGACGATGCTTGTGAGACACAGCCATAGACTAGTCATACAGTCAGGTCGTGTTTTGGCCTGAGGTGCCTGATGTGATGAGCTGCTGACACATGGTACAATTAACAAACAACACATGCGTGTGCTCAGCAACATGCGTGCATACACACATCTGGTGTTGCCATTATTCTTACACTGGGATAAAACTAGAGGGGCTTATAGCATGAATATAGCTAAAACTGTGCTCTTTTTGCCGGCTGAGGAGAAAGCACTAAATGCTAAATGGTTTTAGAGACTAGTTGCCAGTTGGGAGTACCAGCCTCTAAGCTCTAATTAAATCCATTAATTATGCGCTATATTAATGGATTCAGAATGTTGGTAGGTTTGACTCATTTTTTTGCACACAATGCATAAGCCACATCTATTTGTGTGTTTTGGATTTGTTCACAATGAAATATGGGGGCCGTCATTGTCACAAAGCTATGACATTATACACAGGAAAAGAATGTATCCATATTAGCATCCATACCACACTCCCACACTGCTCTTGACCACTGATGGGCCTTTTTCAATTCACAGACAGGCTTTGTGCTTCAAGATTTTTCTATACAGCAATATAACAATTCACATAGCTATGCGGTTTTTTGTTTTGACAAGAGTGCAAGCCAGCAATCAGCAAAAAGTGCTACCAGGAGTTGACAGAATATTCATGACATGCTTTCAGTAGGAACTAGAAGCTACACACAATGTCTCCATACAACCTTACCCTACATCCAATACTGGCCTACTACCTAGCCCAATTGTAGACTACAATATAACCCTTTAGGTGTTATATTTTTATCCCATTGTTATTTAATCTTAAGACCACACTACACACTACTGCATAGTTCCATAGAAGCTTCTCAAATTTAGAAAACAAAACAAGTTCAGTGCATGCTTTTAACTCTGTTTAGTTTGCACAACAACATCTATTGCTGACACAACTTGCCATGTCGCAGGTGGCGCTATTTTAATTCAAAGATTTTGCCCATCAGCGTGGTAGCATGTGTGCTAGTGCCAAAGTAAAAGCTCTGCGTCCACTCTGCACGACACGTCCTCCCAAGGCATGTCTATTACTGGGAGCATCGGAAGTCTTTTCTAGCCATGGCGTTCTCCCGCTGGGTGTGGTGACGAGAGAGGTGGGCTGTCACTTGAGGCTAGGTCAGCATTGTGTTGGGTGTAGATTCAAATGTGTGCATGCATGTCATCCAGAGGAGGTTATGTGCACCAACTCTAGATTAAAGAGAGCCATAACCGATATAACCATCACCAGCAGCTAACAAAAGTAGGTTGGTCGGTTTCTGCTGAATCAGGCCATTCTATAAAAGGCAGCCAAGGATATACAGCTGCACTTTGAAACATGATGTGTCTACTTGTGTTGAATATTTACTATCAAAGAATTACTGAGACGGGAGAGGATATGACCGTGGCAGAAAGGTGAAGTAAGGAGCAGGGAGTAGGTCGGTCATACAGCTCCAGGGATGGTGGTGCATCCAGCAACAGATGAGCAATTTGGAGAGTTAAGGCTGATGGATATTTACATTGAAACTATTGCACACATAGGAACACACACACTACCAAGATGGGGAGCAGCTGTAGGTAGGGCAGCTGCTATAACACTGATTTATGCAAACACACAAACATTTGCCATGATATAGCCCATTTCTATTTGTCAGCACCAATGGAATGGGTACAACATTGTTCTGGCATTCAGACATAGGGGCAGACAAACACGCACAGTATAGTAACAATAAATATTATCGCATATGTTTTCATCACTTAATCACTCATAAAATGTCATATGACGTCATACCACTATTTACCCAGCCTACTAGTAGTGGCTGTCACTTCGCCTCTGCGTCCGCTTCTCTGTCCTGTTGATTCTAATGTGGGGCAAAACAATAAAAAAATAACTCAGACCGTCCTCAGTAATAGTTGGTGGACGGAGGGGGCAACACGCATTCTATGGGACAACAAGGGCGTGTTGGTGTCAAGGGACTCTAGCTGTACAAGGATTTCGCTTCACCCACTAGCAAAAGTTAGCTACGCTGTTAGCTACTAGACCGCTAACCTCAGAACGGTACGGGCGAGAGTGAAGAGACCGTGTCGTAGTGTAGCTCACACAGCGTAGTTACTGTCCAAACGGAGCTTTATCAATACTATTACTCATGAACATAGTTGGAAAAACTGCATCGAAGCCATTCAATAGCCAGTGAGGCTACGCTAACGTCCTGGAGGCGTCCGCTAGTCGTTGATATCAAAACAAGTGTCGCCGCTGCCTGGCGGCGGTAGCCAAGACAGCCACACATATGCCACTCAAACTTATGATTGCAGCAATATTGTCATTCTAGCCATACTTTCAGCTTATATAGTCAAAGAAATACACACATATCCGCTTGTTGTAGCAAACCCCTGATCTACCAGCTACATGTATTTCTCACATACTATACGCCTGTTTCACACTGTTTATTTTAGGCCTATCCGACGCCTGGGAACCCTGGCCGTTTTCCTGATCCAGGAATCCGGCTGAGGGTGACAGCAACCACGGGCCTCAGAGCCGCACTCTGTCGCCCTGCCAGCGCATTGTTCCAGGGGAGGGTTTTTAGTATTTCGTACCTGGAGCGCTGCAGTCGGCGCAGACCTCCGTCCTTTGGAGCTTCCTGGACATCTCGAAAAAATGCTCCAGTCGGGAAGGGGCTGTTCAGGAGGTGAATAGTCGAAATGATGACGGGTGTTTGTCCTTCTTCCCCGAACACCGACGTATGCCGTCTCCCGTTGCAAGCCCTGAATCCCCGGAAGCCGGGCGATGGGGGTATGATTTCCCAGCCCCAACTAGTTTCCCGATTTTTCGCAGTCACGCCATCCACAGTCAGTACCGAACCCCCTTTGGACAGTCGGTGGTTGAAGGCTCATATCGAGGGAATAAATCAGGGTAGTGCGGTGAGTGGTTAGATGTGTGCGCTGCATGGAGAGACAGGCAGCGACGCTCTCTACCTGTCAGTTTCCGCACACACACCCTTGCCCCCCCCCCCCCGCCCCCCTATCCCTGCACTCGACAGGGGGGGGGGGAGGCAACCAAAAAAACAGTTTTGGTTGATTAAATCATCACGTTTCGTTTTTGTAATGATACTGTTATTAAAACGATAGTCACCGCGTTGGATGCCTGGCTTAAAGACTATTCTGTTTTTAAGATGACACTTTTAAAAACATGAATTAGTTAAGTTACCATTTTGCACAAATATGCATAGGTCCTAGTATGACAACTTATTTTTTTTAACCATTGTAGCATAGCCTATGACTCAAGTCAAGTTATAGAAATGAATAGGTTGATACACATGTATTAACTATCTTGAAGGGCTTGAATCAGGCAGCCCATCTATTAGTTTCGATTTTGTGCAATAGGGCTATTTATAATAATAATTTCGCAGTTGGCATGGCTTTTATTTCCGTGTTTCTGGATGGACATTTGGAAGCAAAGCGTTATAACGTTAACCAACTGCTGGTCCGCGATTGGCTGAGTGCGTGTGTTTCGTGGCGGGCTGTCATCCCAGACTCACAGCAGCGCGTTTCAGTCAGTCACCGTTGTGAGGGGAGGAGAGGGCAGATGCTGGTGGCATAGCTGATCGGGATAGGTGGTTCAAAGGAGGAAGATAGGGTGGCAAGAGGTGGAGGTAGTGAGGAGATAATGGTGCAGTTATGTGGCAATCAGTAGTGGGGATCGTCTCTCCGTGCAGTGACTAACTGACGCGAGGCTATACCTACGCCTTTGGTATCAAGCAGGATCAAGGATGTTATAGCGTTAAGCTTGACAACAAAGTACCCTGTACATCGTCCGCGGATACTGAAAGTAAAGAGACAAGGGAAGGCAAACTATGTTCGCAAGATGATTTCTGCTAAGAAAACTCCGGAGAAGAGTCGTTATCCTATCCACTATTTAGTGTGGCACAGCAAGCATCGGCAGCTGGAGAAAGAGCTTGCAGCGAATGAGCAGGTGAGAGAGAAAAAAAATTAAGAATATAATATCACCACTGGCCTATGTCCTAATTTAAAGGGTGTGGGACGTGCTATATGCTCTGTGATTTGGGTGGTATTAAGGTACTAATATCACTTCCTAAAACAAAGGGCCAATAAAAGAGACTTCCCAGTTCCCAAAAATAGAGAAATAAAGGTATGTTTAAGCCTACAAGCATACAATTGTATTAAATAATAGGCTGTAATTTTCAGAAATCAGTTGACAACCTCTTTGAGCCCCAGTTCTATACCTATTAATTTTGCTGTGGGGTTAAAATAAACAGCCTACCTCTACTTTAATATAAAAAAAATTATTATAGTTATTTTGTGCAGCCATCTTCAGAAGCAGTGTAGCCTGGAATATATTCTGAACAACATATGTTTGTATGATGTGTATTGTTCAGTGAGTGTGTATGTTGGAGTGAGCGGTGCTCCTTGTATGCAGCCTCAATGCATCCTCCTTCCCTTCCCCACCGGCACCTAAACCTTTAGTGAGTGGGTGAGACAATGCAGATACTGTAGCATGTGGGCGAAACACTTGGCTACAAACCACAGTCACCACAGTTATCAAGTCATTAAGGTCTTGTTCTGGGGGAGCTCTCACACAAGCCACTTGTCATATCCAAGAGGTATGGTCAGATATTCTCACCCACTGGTGAGAATGGGAGGACTGTAGCTCTCGAGCCTGTGTGTGATGATGTGAGGGTGAGGTTCCAAATGACAGAGCTCCATCGCGATGACGACACAAGGGCGATCGGCACAATGCTGGGTCCTAACGTGCTCCTGAGTGTGCCGGTGTGTGTGATTGTGTGTGGAATCAGGCATCTTTCTGTCAGTGCAAAGATGGTGTAGTTACATTGAGACAACCACCACCAGCAGATGTGTGCATGTAACTATGTGATGCAAGAATCACACTCTTACACACGGCACACACATTTTGTGCAAGAATGACACACACACACACACACACACACACACACACACACACACACACACACACATACACACAAACACACAAACATACAAACACAAACAAACATGCAAACACACACACACACACACACACACACACACACAACTTTCTCAATATTGAGAGTTAGGATTCAAATTAACAAATTCAATGCCATCTCAAGGTGTTTTAAAGTGTTTTAAAGCATCTCATTTATAAATGAGATGTTATGATTTCAAATGAGGAATGTGTTATTTGTAGAATGTTACAAAGCAGGGGTGACATATTTTTGAAGCAACATGGCCGACCCACTCCTGCCCTGCTTTTGCTCTGCAGTAGCTCGACTCTTCATTTGTAAAGGCACTCACTGTGAGTAGATACTGCTTCTGCCGGTTGCTTCTACTGTGCCTTCCTTGACCCAAAAATACCCTCACTGGCATCGCGGTTCACAGTGAAATAACCTGCCTTGCTGTTTGGACAGCATGTTGTTACCCACAAGCATCAATGAAAGCTAACACCAAGCTTAAAGCAGAAGCCCATGATGGCAATGTTTTTAAGGGATTGTAACCAAATCCCTGTTGTGCATTTTCTGTAGATCGGAATAGTATTCATAGTATAGTGTATTGTGTGAACTATGATGAAGGCATAATTTCAAAGTTAAGATTACTTTGAGCAGTTAGGGTTTTCATCAGAATCCAGCGTATGAGGAACGATGGGAAAGTAATTTATTCATGGTGTGTTCATTTTTATGTTCGCATTATCATGTTGCATTATTTATACAATAAAAATGAGGATTTTTAGTTGTACGTGGCCAGAAAACTCCAAGGTTTTATCATTTTCAATATGTTTCTTGTATCGAAAAATCATTCATTTGATCTAGCATTGATATATTCATGGCTCTTGTGTTACAAACGGTCTTGTTTCATATTTTGAAAGATAAGACACAGTGTCTAGAATCAATTATACATCATTTAAAAAAATCCTTTTCTAAATTCCTCTCATTCTTAAATAATGATTTGGAAAGCGATAGCGAAAAGGCGAGGGAGATTATAAGAGACATCAGATAGGGAAAGAGAGGGAGATTGAAGGTGAGCAGGAGAGCGAGCAGGGACATTTTCAATACCTCCCCAGGGACATTTTTCCACCTGCTTGTTATGCTAGATAGCCCCACATAAACTCTCGCCCTCTATGTCCAAATACACGTCACACATCACCTGGTTTGATGAGATGAAGTCCAGGCAGGTAGTAAACTCCAGGAGAGGAACAACTGATCCATTTCACTTCTTCTTTCTCTTACGGTTTCAGATCGCTCAGAGCTGATTGATAATGTTCTTTTTCCACTGCCTTACTTTATACAGACAAACAGATGCATGCACACATGCACACAGATACAGACACACACACACACACACACATACACACACACACACACACACACACTCACTCACTCGATGGCACACACATGCATGTGAAATCACACACTCAATAACACTCACATGCATGAATATACAATCACACACACACACACACACACACACACACAGACAGTCACATCCATGTGCAATCTCACATACACACACGCACACACACACACACACACACACACACACACACACACACACACAAACACACACCCACAGTGGCACACACATGCATTTTTAATCTCTCACACACACACACACACACACACACACACACACACACACACACACACACACACACACATACATGTGCAATCACACACAAAACAACTCTCACATGCATGCATATGAAATCACACACACACACACACACACACACACACACACACACACACACACACACACACACAGACACATCCATGTGCAATCACACATACTGACACATACAAATACACATACAGACACATACATCCACTCTTTTTGCATTTAGTGATAAACATGATTGTACAATTGTCATGGATTGGCATCTGTGTAATAACATTGTAGCATGCATCACAAGCTGAAATATTTATTACCTTCCAGGAGCTCATACCCTTCAAATATTGGAGTTGTCATCATGGCCATATCAGATCTTGAATCTCATTGGACGTGGCATGGTATATTTCATGCAGCAAACTGTGTGCCCTCTGGCTAAGATGAGCTATCGACTTGCTAACCTGTGACAGCACATCACACCCTTTTCATCACTCATTTATCCAGGGCTTTCAGCCGGTCCTGTAGCCACATGTGTACACATCTACACACCTACACACACACACACACACACACACACACACACACACACACTTAAACACACTCAAACATACACACCACAAACATGCACACAAAAGCGTAAAGATCACACACACACACACACACACACACACAGATCATTTCCTAGTGATATGGATATATTTGTCATCTTGCTTCTGTTGTATGCTTACAATGTTTGCACAAAACAGAGACAACAAATCTTGGCCTTGGGAGAAAGTTGCATACGATTATTTTCTTTATGCGGGAGTGTGAGGACTGCAGGATTGATCTGCAGGCATTGGGGAAGACAGGGTATAGCGCAGGGGAGTGTTGGTGGGGGGGAAGATGGGGGTGCTATGGCGGGGTGCGGGTGGAGCAGGGTGGATAATACACTTTCAAGCCTGATCCTGTTGATCAATGCTATTTAAAGTTTTAGCAGTTGATGGATGGAGGATATAACCTGCCGTCACTTGACTGGCAGGCACGCACACACGCACTTACGCCCACACACACACACACACACACACAGGCATGCACACACATGCACACTTAAACACACACACAATTGGGAATGAGAGACACCCTTTATGGACAATGATCGCGTATGGAAAGGAGAGAGAATATGCTCAATGATAATGTCATGTAAAAGTAATGCGGCTCAAATGTAGCAGTGGCAAATGTACCAGTCTTATCCTCTGCAAAAGGAGATCCCAACAGAAACTCACTACCCCACCGCCAGATCACATGAGCATTATACATCCCATGCGCGATTGGTCTATTGATCGGTTCATCCCTGACACTGTAGGGATGTGGAGCAATAGCTGTTATGTTAGGTTATGTCCTTGCCTCGAAAAACACAGGTCTATTACTGTTTTTATATAGCGTGCTACTGCTACCCATGTGTAGCTGTGAAAACAGGAGTCAGGTTCCTGTTTGCAAAGCTGGCATCCATTCCACCTGGGACCCAGAGGGACCTGAGAACACTGAGTCCTAAGGGAATCCCATTTTCCACAGGCAGCACGTCTTTGAGCTACACATGTGATCAATACTTTGCAAGTAGGATTGAGTATGTGTGTGTGGGTGTGGGTCAGTGGTGGGTTGTGTGTGTGTGTGTGTGTGTGTGTGTGTGTGTGTGTGTGTGTGTGTGTGTGTGTGTGTGTGTGTGTGTGTGTGTGTGTGTGTGTGTGTGAGATGGTGTGTTTGTGTGTGTGCGTGTGTGTGTCAGTGGTGATGGGTGTGTGGGCGTGTGAGTGTCAGTGGCTTGTGAGTGTTTGTGTTTGCCCGAGGGCGTTTGTGTGTGTTATAAAGAAAGAAAGCGAAAAAAATGCTTTGACAGCAGACTGGGTGAAATAATTGGTATATTGGCTATCAATGTTACGAGAGAGAGAGAGAGAGAGAGAGAGAGAGAGAGAGAGAGAGAGAGAGAGAGAGAGAGAGAGAGAGAGAGAGAGAGATACTGTAGAGAGAGAGAGAGAGAGAGAGAGGGAGAGGGATACTGTAGAGAGATACTGTAGACACAGCAAAGAGGAACATCAAAGTCAGGCTAAATGAAAAGGTGGCCCAGGTGAGCTGGAGACAGAGAGACGAGGGAGAGAGAGAAGAACACAGACGAGCTGTGGTGACACGAGGAGGACGATAAGGGTTTGATGTTTGAAGAGGAGAGAAAAGCTTCAGAATAATGAAAGCGGGGGAGATTTCTACCATTAAAGTATACCATCAATATATATTCCCGTGAGTCAACCTTTTAACGATCACACGATTGAATTTGGGAGAGAAAAGTGTAAGATGGAGACGGAGAGGAGGGACAGCGGGGACGTAACTCGGTTTACAGCGAGCACAGCATCTGTCTCTGTGGCCGCCCCAATGTTAGACAAACATAAAGGCACAATGAGATTTGAAAATGAACAGGGGCCTTGTAAAGACCAGTGGTCTGCCGAACAGAGACAGGAAATGAAATAAAATACACCCTCTCTTTCCATCACTCCCATTCCTCCAAATCTCTGTCTGTTTATCTTTGCTTGCTCTCCATCCCTCTATTTTTCTCCCTCCCTACTTCTCAATGCCATTTACTCCTTCTTCTTCTTTTGGTCAGTCTGTGGTTCCCCGGGCAAGGTGTTAATGGTAATTCAGCGATATAAATTGTTATGGCTTTGCTCTGGCTCAGAGGAGCACAGCCGTAAATTCAGCTTGGAGGGTTCATCCCGCCTTTACTGCGGGCCTGCTTCACTTCCCTCACCATCTGCCAAGCACCAGCCATTCCCCACCACCTGTCTCCAACCACAAGACCATTTCCTCTCTTCCATTCCCAGCTCTCCTCGTCTCGTCTCATCACTCCCATTGTCGTCGCCTCTCTTTTAGCGTCTCTGCTCTTCTTCTTTCTTCCCTCCTTCCCTATTTTCTTTTCTCCTCCAATTGTCTCTCCTCATTCTCTTCTCCTCCTCTCCTGTCTTCCCTTCCCTCCTTTTCTCTTGCCTCCTTTTCTCATCTTCTCTCCTCCTCCCCTCCTATTTCTCTCTCTCCACTACCCTTCTCCACCGTTTGCCTCTCTTGTCTTCCATTCTCATCCCCTCTCTTCTTCCATCTTCTCCTCTCTCCTCTCATCCTCTCTTCTGTTCCCCCCATCCGTCCGTCCTGATGACGCTATGTATTCATCCAACTGTAATTCCCTGCCCTCCATTCCCTCCCCCCATTGCCCACACTTCCTCTTCTCTAGCGTAATGAAATCTGAGACCAATCCCTGGCCAAGCAGGGCCACAAGGGGATCAGACGGAGTGAGTTTGGGGTTTGATTTAGTTAAGTTTCTGAAAGCTTTCATCAGAGAGGGAGGGAGAGAGCGAATGAAAGAGGGAGAGAGAGAGAGAGAGAGAGGGAGAGAGAGAGAGAAATTAGGGTATGACCGAACAACAGTATAATGTGAGGCGAAGAAGGAAGAGAGACAAACTTCAAGGGGACAGAAAATACAAATGTGAGCCATAGCTGAATATAACATTCCCCGGCGACTCAAACTGTAGTTGTGTCTTCTCTTTTCTGAAGTCAGCATCACACCAATTTATTTGGTATAGCCCCA
>NC_140274.1:8260033-8265033 GCF_964030765.1 Micromesistius poutassou | reverse complement strand
GTGTGTGTGTGTGTGTGCGTGCATGTGTGCGTGCGTGCGTGCATGTGTGTGGGTTTCTGCGTTTGCAAAAGAGTGAACGAGAGACAGAGACAAAGAGAGAGGACGGAATATGAACTCTACATGGCCCATTAGCTGTAAACAACCATTTCCTCCAGAAGGGTCCTGATTTATTAATGGACCCCGGGAATGAGGTGTGCTGGGTGTCACAAATGTATTCCTTCTCTATGTTTTTAATCTATGTGTCTGTGTGTCTGTACATTTTTCCAAAGGAAAATGTTTACGTTGTCGACTGTTATATGAGGGTTAGTATATATATAAGTATAAGTAAGTAAATATGGCATTGTGTCTGTGGGTCAGTGTGTAGCGAAGACATAAAAGCATGTGTTAATCGAGTTGTGTTAGCGTGATGTGATCCTTACTCCAAACAAAAATTATTATAGCATAGAATAGCGTAGTCATTTTATTTTATAGACTGTACTTCTTGTACTAATTGGTACTAATGTGCTTATTTACTATTGAATAAGTACTAATATACTTCTTTAGTATTTATTGACCATAGCAACATAATGTCCTCCTCTGACCGTGTCCAGATTTCAGCATTGTCTGAACAGATAAATCAATGTGACTTACCAGACAAACACTTTGAGGAGGCAAGTGACCCCTACGGGGCCTCTTCACAGTCACACAGTCACACACACACACACACACACACACACACACACACACACACACACACACACACACACACACACACACACACACACACACACACACACACACACACACACACACACACACCACAGGTCAAGTAAATATACATTGCCCATGCTGGTGCTATGACAGATGCAAGAGCCACCTAATGTCATAGTTACAGAAACAGGAAGTTACTTTAGCCTGCTATTGACAACCTGTTTTAAAGGGCCCATTGACCCAATGTGTGTCATCTACTTTAGTCTATGAGCCATGCCCTGGAGTATGAAAGTAGCAGACCCATGATTAGTGTTATGAGCGACACTTGTGTTCATCCTACGATGACACCTCTGTGAAAAGTGTAGTACACTACAGGACTCATGTATCTGTGTTGGTTAGAGATGGTATGAGGTCTCTGTCCACTAAAATATCATTAAGTTATCCTATCAAAATGTAGCCTATGAGTAGTACCGACCCCCTCATCCAGGTTCAGACTACATAATTAATCCCTGGGGGGGAAACTGTTCCCTTCACAATATTGTTCTTCTTCTCAGGAAAGGATTGTGTAATGTCATTTTTTGTGTGGCTGCTAGGTTGTGTAACGTGACATTGGCTGCTGGAGCAATCTGCTGCAGAACAACTTTTTTTTTTTAACAATGGATATTTATTCATCTTACTTCCATCCTGGTTCTAAACAGTAGCTAGGTAGAACCATCTAGAACCAAGATGGCCATCAGGTGAATGCAGCCCATGCCTAACTGCCTTTATCAATAGCACATGGCAGTAGTGGCTAACGCCAGCGCTCGCAGGGTAGAAACTGGGGAGTGTCCAGGTGTACATAAAGCCCCACACAGCTCCTAGGAGGAAACACAGGTGGGACTGGCTGGTGTCAGGGCTGGCGGAAGTGGCCTGAATATTAAATATGAAGAACAGGTTTATTCAGTTTAAAATATTTGTGTTTTCCATTCGAGATAATACACAGACATTTTCATCTTCACACACTTATCGCATTTACATCTGTGTATCCATTGTATCAATATTTCATATATAAAACATATAAATAACTATAGCTATATAGAATTGTTTAAATTGAGCTTATTTTGCAGAGTTAAAGTATTCCTGAGAAACTTTGCTTCGTTGACTGGGTTCAAAGAAAGGTGGGAAGAAGCAGTAAGCCACGAGGTGACATTGGGGCCGGTATTGGAAGCGTTTGCACATTTTTATCCTCCATCTTTATTGCGTTGCAGGTGATGAGCTGACGGTTTGCTCGGGAGTGACTCACTGACCCGGACAATAGATTCTAACTATATATATTCCCTGAGAGCCCGGGAGGGTCGTAACGTATGGGACAGAGTTGGCACGTTTAGGCAGGGAGGACAGAGTCCCACCCTGTTCATAAACAAGGACATCATTTTAATATGTTGACCGTTCCTCAGCCTCATGCTGTTCCCTGTTTTCATCTATCCCTTAATATTCTCTGTCCTACTTTAGACGCTTATGTTCTTTCTTTTGTTATAATCTGTACTGACGGCGCCAGCATCAGAGAGGCTCATGGGAGGTCTCCTGCTGTGCCCCCACCCCTTTCTTTATTGCACGTTTCTGTCTCTCTTCTAATTCTCCCTGTCTATTGTTTGTCTTTTAGCTGTTGCTGTTGCTGTTGCTTGTCTTCTCTCTCCCTCCCTCCCTCTCACTCTCCCTCTCCTCCCGACTATCCATCTGACAAGTTTCACTTGATACTGAAAGCCAGTTTAAGTTAAAGTGTTTAAGTCTTTCTCTGTCACATTCACAATTGAAACTCGAGCCACTCGAGTACTCTCAATCACCATCAAAGTTACTGTTTCTTTATGTTCGCCTGTTCAATGTCAGCATTGTCCCAACGCAAACAAAATCTCTCTCTCTTTCTCTCTCTCTCTCTCTCTCTCTCTCTCTCTCTCTCTCTCTCTCTCTCGCCCTCTCTCTTTATCATCCTTTTGCGGAAGGGCGATGCAGCTAGCTGAAAAGTTCCCAATTTTTGAAAGAAAAGCCGTTTTGCTCAACAAATGGCTGTGAAAGGTTCTTTTAGGCTTTTGTCTATAGACATGCATATTTTTTATTTTGTATTTAAAAGAAGGTAGGACATTTAGAGAAACCAGCCAGAGTTAGCTACATTTGGAAAGTATCCAACTGAAAAACTCCAAACTCCTCCATCAGGCTTCTCTCCAAAGCCACTCCCCAAAATCATCCATATCGTGCCTAGCCAAGCTTAAAGTGACACTTCTAGGAGCAGAAGACGTAAGTGACAGATCAGATCCTGTTGCTAAATGCCTGAATGTATCTGATGTTAACGGCAACAGATTGAGTGGGCTGTCAATGCCTTCCTACAGGCTTGGCATGGCAAGGCAGAACATTAACTTCAGGACTAGTCAATCGAAGCTTTTATTAGATCTGAACCAGCTCTTTCCCGCCAAGATAAATTATTACTATTAATGACTATTAATGGTTTAGTTTAAATACTTTTGATTAAGCTTAATCAATGTACATTGAAAGCTTGTCCATATATATGTATCTTTTTTTAATAATTGCGTGTTTAATTAAATTAAATGATTATTATCTTATTATTATAATACCACATGTTAATATTCTCTTAGATCTCATGCTTTCCCTCTATTCTAGACGTCCAACCCACGATAAATGATTCACAAAGCATTTACACAGACAACTGGTTTTAAAAAATTAACTGTTCTTTAAAAAAACATATTTTATCAAGGGTCTCATGCAACATGTCCCTTGGATTTTGGATCAGTGTTATAGGAGTTGCTAATTACCAAGCTTTGATGCAAAGATCACCATACATTTTGTAGGGAGAGAAAGAGAGACAGAAAGTCACAGAGAGGGAGAGAGAGAGAAAGAGAGAGAGAGAGGGAGGGAGAGAGAGAGAGAGAGAGCTGATCACAACAAACTCACAGAATCGAAATTACCTGATGACAACTCATCCATATCTTTCTTCCTCAAAAGTGGAGTTAATTGTGCTGTTAATTAATAAGGTCCTTAAACTACACACCGTGTTTCTGAAAGACCCCTCAGGGCTATCCATAATAACAAATCCACTGGGAAAGCTAAGCAAACCTCACCACTGTGAACAAACAACAGGCCTTTATCCAGATTTAAAGAAACGTCTATGTGTGTGTGTGTTCCCTTTTAAGTAG
Organism: Micromesistius poutassou; assembly: GCF_964030765.1. Taxonomy (NCBI): domain Eukaryota; kingdom Metazoa; phylum Chordata; class Actinopteri; order Gadiformes; family Gadidae; genus Micromesistius; species Micromesistius poutassou. The sequence goes on along the minus strand of NC_140274.1, from coordinate 8,261,158 downwards.
CTGTTAACATTTCTCCTTCTATTATATTCTAATTGACCGCAGCAACATGCCCTTTACAATCCATAAAGGGAAGTTTGAAGCTGTTCAAAGGCCCCTCAGAGCCAGAGGGGTGTAATGGGCACGGTGTCGGCAGCAGAGCAAGAGACGCATATAGACAATAGAGACACACGCCATACCGCGCAATGCAGCCACGGCCACTTTGTGTTTGTGTTCACACAGAGCAGGCGGTGTAGCTTGCCATAAACCATTTGCATCATGAAAGTAGAACATCCAAAAGCTGGCAGAGGAGAAACCCAAACTCTGGGATGTGTAGGATCCATAGGGAGAGTGGGGGTGGGTTGAAATCTCCCCGCTCAATGTCAAGGAGTTCACCACAGAGTCTGTCTGCCCAATCCACCACCCTCAGACCAGAGGTGGTCGATTAGACACAGGATGGTGTGCGTATGTGCGTTTCTGTGTGTGTGTGTGTGTGTGTGTGTGTGTGTGTGTGTGTGTGTGCGTGTGTGTGTGTGTGTGTGTGTGTGTGTGTGTCCCCTGCCTGCATGAGGCGTTGTGCTGGAATGCTGACAGAGCAATTAGCACCCGCCAGTCTCCCTCTCGCCCTCTTCCTCACTCATCACATCATTTTCACGCATCGGGGTGTCTCACTACTGTGTTTCCGTCTCTCTCTCTCTCTCTCTGTCTATTTAGGGTCCGGGCAGCTAAGCTGCCGGGAACCTATTGTATTCCTAGGAATTCTTTCTTCTTCTTCTTCTTCTTCTTCTTCTTCTTCTTCTTCTTCTTCTTCTTCCAAGGAAGTCATACTTCCCATGGGTGAAAACTCACCAAACTTTGCACAAAGGTCCAGTCCCATGCCAGATTCACTCAACTCCAAGGACATGTGCCCCCCCCTCCTAGGGGGGGCACAATAAGCGTTTAAATTTAAAAACTTAAAAAATTCCTACCAAACCAACGGTAGATGCTACAGTGTTGAAACTTCACCACAATGTAGCCTCAATACTGCTGAAACTTTTGTCCACTTAAACTCATTACAAATTATGAAGTCCATCACTCTGTTTTTTTCAATAACTGTAAAACTTTTAAAATGTATCTCCTCCCACAATTTTTGCTCAATTGTCACCAAAC
>NC_140274.1:8195033-8255033 GCF_964030765.1 Micromesistius poutassou | reverse complement strand
ATCCCTCCTACCCTCCTACCCTGTCTCTCTCTCTCATCCCTCCTACCCTCCTACCCTGTCTCTCGCTCTCATCTCTCCCCACCTTCTACCCTGTCTCTCTCTCTCTCTCATCTCTCCCCACCCTCCTACCCTGTCTCTCTCTCTCTCCCCACCCTCCTACCCTGTCTCTCTCATCCCTCCACCGTCCTACCCTGTTTCTCTCTCATCCCTCCTACCCTGTCTCTCTCTCATCCCTCCACCCTCCTACCCTGTCTCTCTCTCTCATCTCTCCCCACCCTCCTACCCTGTCTCTCTCTCTCTCTCATCTCTCCCCACCCTCCTACCCTGTCTCTCTCATCCCTCCACCCTCCTACCCTGTCTCTCTCTCATCCCTCCTACCCTGTCTCTCTCTCATCCCTCCACCCTCCTACCCTGTCTCTCTCTCATCCCTCCTACCCTGTCTCTCTCATCCCTCCACCCTCCCACCCTGTCTCCCTCTCATCCCTCCCTCTCTCTCTCTTCCTCTCTCTCTCTCGTCCTTCCGTTCCCTCCAGATTCCAAGGCAGAGGTGATGGAGGTGGACCATGACAGACAGCTGGTGTTCAGTGAGACCCTCTGCCTCTCCTCCCTGGCCGCGCCCGCCCCGGTCCCTGCCCCTGGCACCGGAAACGCAAACATCGGCGTGGGCGCCAACGGCTCCAGGGGGACAGGCTGCAGTACCACCAGCGGCCTGGGGCTGCTGGGGGCGCTGCAGCCCAGCGAGGAGCAGGTAGCAGCCAGGCTGTCCGCTCCCGTGGTCACCACCCAGCTGGACACGCGCAACATCGCCTTCGAGAGGTCAGAGCCACACCGATGTACCGGGCGCTTCTTAAAGGCCAGCGTTGAATGGACTTTGTGTGGAGGGAGCCCGGCGGCTCATACGAATGCAGTGGCAAACTCAATGCTGTGTGAAAGTTCGGGCAAGGCTGGTTTTGTGTCCAACACCCACCCGTATACTCTCACTGCTTTAGGCTGAGAGGTTGAGACTGCATAAAAGTAAAGAAAATAAAATTTCCCAAAAAGAAAGAATGGTCTATGGATCAAGATGGTGGAGATTGTTATAGATTGTGAGAGCAAACCATTCATTATCTCGACACCGTAATCCATCGAGTGGATAAACAACACTGTCTTTTGAGAAGGAGAAAGAGGAAGAAGCCAAGAAGACAGCAACCGAAAATAAAACTGGTCGTGGGCGTTGGGTGAAAGAGAGTGAGAGCAAGAGAAAGAGAGAGTGAGGGAACACTGCTTACAGTGGCGTCAAGCGATACCAACAGAGAGAGAGATAGGTGTGCACAGACAAATGGCTTTTAGCCGTTGAGAGATTGATAACATGTAGAGCAATGGGCTGTGGCGTAAGAGATAGAGAGAGAGAGAGAGAGAGAGAGAGGGAGAGAGAGAGAGAGAGAGAGAGGGAGGGTGAGCGAGAGAGAGAAAGAGAGAGAGAGAAGGAGGGTGAGAGGGAGAGAGAGAGAGAGAGAGAGATGGAGGGTGAGAGAGAGAAAGAGAGAGAGAGAGAGAGAGGGAGGATGAGAGGGAGAGTGAAAAGAAAAGTATTTGATTAAAGGACTCTATCTGGAGAGAGAGCAAGGCACACAAAAGACCAAGATGAGGTGAATCCCCAATAGAATGGGGTGTGAGCGTGTACGTGTTTGCGTGTATATGTGTGTGTGTTTGTGTGTGTGCATGCGGAGCAAGAGAGGGTGAAAGCTAACGTCATACAGAGGAACATGATGGATCGATGAAAGAGGAAAAAAGACAGGACGGGGATGGTAAAACATAAAATAGAGAGAGAGCAAGAGAGAGGGAGGGAGAGAGGTTGGGAGTGGTTCAGATTATTGTTCTTAGGTCGTAGAGGGAGCCCTTCTTTGGGACCCTGAGTAATCATCTTTCAGTCACATCTTACCCTCTCTTGCTCTCCCATCTATCCATCTCTCTCTCCATCTCTCTGTCTCCAGCTCACCTGGGCCACCTTTTCATTTAGCTATCTCTATTTCTCTCTCTCACCCTCTCTCTCTCATACGACACCTCCCAGGTGTCACCTCTGCTCATTGCCCGTTGCTCAGCACTTCTGCAGACACGTCGCAAAAAAAAAAGAAGTAATACCTTTACGATGTAGTGGAGCAAAGGAGGCCCCCTGTCTGGTCGGAGCAGCGGTGAGCGATCTGTGAAACTTGTGTTTTCAGATCAATGTCGACCGCCGCTGCTGTTGCTAAAAAAGAAAGATTGATGTTCAACGTCAAGAGCAAAAGGAAAGGAATGAGAAGGAAAAGCGTTTACCTGTGGACACAGACTAGAGAGAGGTGAAGACGTGTGTGTTGGAAGTGACAGCAGTGGACGGGAGTCCGTGCTGTAGCCCCAGCCGTAGCCTAGCCTAGCGTGGCGCCTTCTCCACCGTAGATTGAACTGTTTATCCTCACTGAACAGCAGGGGGGCGGACTCAGGGAGGCATCAGCCGGGCATATCGCGAAGTAATCGCTGTCCGATGAGAAAGTGCACTCTATGATGAATGAGGAGGGGAAGGGAAAAGGGGGAGGCGCCGTCAGAGAATCTATTGACGTGTGTTTAATAACGACGCGTCGCTGCAGCTCTCTGTTTCACTGGTGTGACGCGAGGCCTTGCACGTTGTCATCCAGGTCTATGGCCCAGTGTGGTGGTTGGAAGGACAGATATTAAGTTCAAGTTTGCTTTGTTTTTTTCATGGTAGGAACAAGACGGGCATCCTGGGCTGGAGGAGTGAGAAGACAGAGCTGGTGAACGGATACGAAACCAAGGTAACGCCATGATGAATCACAGTGCGCAGGTTATCCCTACTGATGTCATCACTGGCCCTAGCTAGGTCATGTGACACAGTGTCGCTTTGACAGCTAACCACAACACTATCAACCTCAAGTCCAGTTAAAGCTGTAGTGTTCTTTTGTTTTGTTAGACACTATCTTTAACCTAATGTCCAGTTAAAGCTGTAGTGTTAATTTGTTTTGTTAGACACTCTCTTTAACCTAATGTCCAGTTAAAGCTGTAGTGCTCTTTTGTTTGGTTAGACCCTCTCACATTTCCATTTAAAACTGTTCTCTTAATCAAAATGACCCTCTGGTTCGTCATTATTCGCAATCCTGAGGAAGGGGGACAGTAAAAGCACTATGGTTAATCTCAATGAGTAAAAGCGTACTTTGCCATGTCTGTGCACTGCGGTGCTTCCTAGCACAACTCCAGAGCGGGTGTGATTGGGTTTTTCAACAATCCGAGTGTTGGAAAGTCTCCAAACCCCAATCGAAATGTATGAACACTTTCTATTTCAAAGGTGTCAAAGTTGGCGAGCATCTAGCCGCTATCTCTCAGCAGACACACTTTTTTTTTTAATAGCGCTCGGGCTGCTCCTGCTTCTCTTCCTAAAAGATGAGGCTCTTTCCGGGAGTGGGTGGGGGAGCCGGGCGTTGGTGGCCCTGGATAATGTGTCACAGGAGATTTTAAGAGCACTGGCGACAGGCACTCCGGTCCAACAGACAGAGTCATGGGAGATGCATCCATTTCCCGCATCATTGATTTACAGTTACACATATAAACAGACAGCTCCCCAGAGGACATAGCTAGGAGGGAGCTTTCGCAATTCAAAAAGTTGAATGTGTTTATTGTTGTATATTTCCTTAACATAATCCAAACCCATTTCACTGCTACTTTCAGCTCTCTTTGATGGTCCACCCGTAATTCTGAGTGATACTTTCGGTACTACTCGACTCAGTCTACTGAATAATCCATCACGGATTTATGCTAATGAAATCTCGTCCCGTGGTGACATACATTGAGTTCAGTATTAGATCCTTCACCTTTTGCTTCACAGTTCAAATTGATTCCCATTTAGAATCGCCGGGTTGATTAAGTTGTGTCCAGGCGAATGGGAACCAAAGTGAAGGATGCAATGAAGAAGTATCGAATAGAATTGGGTTTAAGCCAATAAACCCAATTGACTTGACTGGAAATCTAATTTTTTGAAAATGATAAAGTGTGGTTTTGGTCTAGGCATCAAACTAGAGTTGGAGGTTCCTTTGATGTAAGAAATAAACGCCCACGACGTCCCGTTATTGGAAGCTAATGTGCAAGCCTGGTGGTGATTCTTACCTCTACCCAAGTACATTATTTCCAATAATGGCACACGGCAAACACGGTTTAATTGGGCTTAGTATATAGTATGTTTATCTTTATTCTAATAGTTTTTTATAATATTTTATTTTCAAATTGGTAAATTTTATTTGTATATATACTCGTTTTCGCACTCTATTTTCCCACTGTACTGCTGGTCACTTGTGAATTTCTCTTATCTTAGCTTATCTTATTCTACTGTCACCAACAGTGATAAGATTAAGGTTCCTTTTATCTATATTATTCCACTGCTTTGATCATACGGCTTTCGTGTCAAGCGATCATCTGGTCGAGTTGTAGTTGACCACTGTTGTCAATGTTAGGTGTGTTGCATTGATGTGAAACGTTTAAAAGACAAGGTGTGAGCCATTATTGAAAAGTAAAGTGAGCCATTATTGCCTTTTTAATTCTCTCTTTTTTTTGCCCCTCCCTCCCTCCCCCCCCCTCTCCAAGGTGTACGGAGCGTCCAACGTGGAGCTAATAACCAGGACCAGAACCGATCACCTGTCGGACCAGAATAAGACCAAGACCAAAGGTTGGCCGGACACGTTCTTAACACTAGTCTGCACTTGACGGTGGTTGACATCATTACGTCAAGTCACTTCCCCGTTGACCAACCATTTCCCTCCACTATCCACACTTCCACTTCATGCTAGCAATAAATCTAACTCCCAAATACAAAACTTTGTAATTCCACCGTCATCACTAAATGAGGCCAACAAACTGTAATACATTTGGAGACCTTCCTCTATAATGACCTGATAAATATAAATGTGGCACCCCACTCACACTTATCCAGTAGCGGTGGAGGAGGTGGCTCATTCTGTGCTTCAGATCAATCAGAACCGATTAGCAGGGCTCCTGCCTCTCCCCCTCCCTGGGCTGCTGCTGTCAGCCAGGATCAGGCCTCACAGGGCCCTCTGGGGGGGGGGGGGGGGGTGAGAGGGTCAGGGTGATCTGGGATCCAGCAGTCCTACTGTGTTATGGAAGGACTTCTAGTGGGATACGGCACAGGGCCTGGGCCAGAAACAAAAAACAAAAGGGAGCCGGGTTCCTCCTTGTTTCCTGTTTCGTTACAGAGGTATTTTACTGATGAAAACCAATTTGCGTGAGGGAGGGGGGAGTGAACCTCTCAGAAGGGGATGTGATGAGTGTATTTCGGCAGACAGATTGATTTGAAATCTTGACAGACACTTTGCAGTTTATTACTGCTGGTTGTGTTTGTGTCCACCGTATACACGGTTACAGATCCCAGACTCCAGCAACATGATAGGTTGAAACAAATATGAAGGGAAAGAAACGCCCCCTTCACCCAAATAAGAGCTGTGATAAATGCCATTAGCTTCAATTGAACAGTGAACAGCGAGATCCCTATGAAGCATGCATATATGAATGGATAATTTATAAAATGTAAAAAAAATAAGTTCTGTCTAAACATCTGTGTGTGTATGTGTGTGTGTTTCTTTTAATCAGGGAAGACACCCCTGCAGAACTTCTTAGGTATTGCTGAGCAACACGTTGGACCAAACAATGGGGTTAGTACACCATGCACGTTTTCAATACAAGCAAGCAACCTATTGTTATGGCTGATTTTTTTATTATTATGCTGCCAAATTTGCTTGGCTCACTTTTTACCAAATTGTCCACATTTGCCCACAGCAGTCCCAAACAGCCAAATCTAAAAAGAGGACCAATCTGCCTAATGGCGCATTTCCAGCACGCCTCACCCCCCTATAGCCCAGCTCAGTTACGGCGCACATTTCCACCGCCGCCAGTACCCTTATCGTAGGGCGGGGTTTAAGCCGGACGGCGTTAGCCGCGGCAGCTACGTAAGCATCGTGATCTCATAGCAGCCCGACACAGTGTAGCCTGCTAATAAATCCAAGGAAAAAGAAGAACACGCACAATGAACAAAGAGCAAGCAACTATGTAGGACGTCCAAGAAGGACGCCAAACTTTTGCGGGTAATTTTCTTCAATAAACGAAGCTTTCGCCGTTGTCCAGAAATACCTTGCGGGTACTGTGTTTTTAGGGACCGAGCCAAACATGGCAAGGTCCCTATTGTTATTTGTTATTATCCCCCTGTCGCACGGAAGTGATTCTGTCGACCAATCAACCGACGGTGTGTGTAGCTCAAACTTGCCGGGACCCTTTCAGGCATCTCAGTAGCTCAACGGAGTAGTACTGTGAGACGAGTACGGCTCAATATGGCTCAGTCCGGGTCACGCCCACTTTTGGTGGTGGAAACACGACCCGTGCCACACCTTTTCAGACTGAACCGACCCGCACCCTGCAGTGGAAATGCACCATAAGTCTCTAGCATCACCAATGCGTCAAAGTTGCAACATTTTAAAGGGCCATATCAATTATCTAAATTATCACACAATTATCTTATTTGGGCCTGAGATATGCCAGGCTTTGGCGAAGGTGCCTTTCCCATCTCCTCCCAAGCCAATTGCCCAATTCGCACCAATCCAACTCTAATACATTCCCAATCTCCCTCAAAATGAACAAGATAAAAACAGTGCTGAAACCCCAAACCGTATGGCCTCCAGGGATTTAAATGTAATGTTCGCGAACGCCACTTTGACAGGAAGTAGGCGTATCTCCTGAACATCCTATTCCTATTCTAACCACATTCAGGTACCACGTCTAAGCCCTCCCCAGAGGGGACAGGAGACGGGCCACATCGTCCTCCTGGGGCCGCTATCATACTCCTACTCGCTAAAATTCCCACAGTTGCTAGCCCGAACGTCCAATTTGAGCAGAACCAATTTTGGGATGGTTGAGGGTCAAAGGCTCTAATTGGTCACATGAGAAGATGGCGCTTGTCCTAAAAATACAGCCGCAAAATATGTCCAATGAGCTTCAAGGAGCCAAAGGAGGTGTTCACTTTAGGCATCACCAAACTTAAAGATTAATCAGTCGGGCCATAGGGGGCGCTTCAATCATCAGATGAATAGTGCACCTTTAATGCAGCCATACCTTACAGACAGTCATCTGAATGCATGCATTTTATATCATACAGTATATAGCGTCTCCTCATAGCCCAATATCCCAGAGGCCAATTGTTTTTATGCATTACAATTACCACAGCCTATTTTTGAACCCTTGACTATTTCATATCAATTTAGCTTTTTTAGATTATCTGGAGCCTAATAAGTAAAAGTTATCAAACAATTTCTGAAATCTGCTGCTACAGCCAAAAATACTTTTCAGCATACGACTACATTAAATGGAAATAGCCATAGCTCCCAAACACCAATATGATTGGATTCTGCTATGTTGGACTCGGCATCACATTTTATGTATCAAAAATACATTTTATCCTACATGGATCCTATTTAATCCATTCAAACCAGACAGTGTGAGTGCCAGAGAAAATGAAAAGAAACGACTTAGTGTGGAGAAAAACACCAACTTCTCAAACATGGACTGATTTCCCCTGTTCTTTCTAACCGCTCAACGGCTCATTAGTTCGAGCAGATGGTGTCTATTCCAGAGGTTTGTGGTTCAATTCTGCTCAGTACCTCGCCATACACCTATTAATAATATCTCCATGTTCCAAAAAAGGCTTTGTCTGAAAAACAAGCTTTCTTTAAAGTAAACAACAAAACAACTAAAACATGCAACAATGTCCATCAACAGCTCTGCGAGTAGAGAGCAGGCCTGCCTGGCCAATGGGTTCAAATCCCACCCAGTACCCAATATGGTCTGAGGAAACAGCTTGTCAAAGGTCCACTACAAAGCACCGGTCTTCTAACTCTAGCAGTGGTGGCCCTGTCCTCGACCACACGTGATGCGTTGGAACTGAGCTCCCTTTGGGGAAGTTAGCGATAATGCGCTACATTGAAGCTACTACCAGCAGTCTGGTCTGAGAAATTGGATGAAACCTAATCCCTTTCAAAACTTTACTACCTCCAGCAGTGCAGGGTCACTTTGGCTTAATAGGGGGAACTGTATCTGACACTGTGAGGAAGTTGCATAGGTTTGACTTAGGCTGTATATATCTTTAAGCAAGTTCAACACTGAATTCACGTTACCTTTATTTTCTTAGGCCAGATCGTTTCCAACTTCACTTGCAGCTGCGTGCTTACCCCCGGTTATTGCTGCTTGCTGCTTTATTATTAGTATTATTATGATATATTATATATTATTAATCACTGTGTGGGGTTTCCGATTGTGTTTGATGTAAAAGGCAAGACATTATAATCCTATGTGTGTGTGTGTGTATAAATGCACACATTGTGTAAGTCTAAAGATCAACCAGCGCTTACCGATGAGTCGGCACACACTCTCCGAAGGCAGCATAGGTTACAGCAGCAGCCTGCCTGGGAGGTGACCTTTACATTCAATCACTCCCCGCAGTTTGATGTCCATGGCTTGATGTTCACAGTTTGATACTCACGCTTACGCTTCATGCGCACTCTCTGGCTTTTCTCCACCACCAAACCTCCACCCCGATTCACCCTTCCATCTACCCTTCGCTATCCCCTCCTCCCTTGGGTATTCCAGGCCCTGGTGACCCACATGTCGTGTCCGGCCGTCACCAACCCCGCGGCCCTGACGGCAGAGGAGTACTTTAACCCCGGCCTGTCACTGGAGCCCAGGGACATCGGCCACCCCTGCCAGCTCACCACCAAGACACAGAGGTGACCCTGTGTGAACAGCACGCACGTTATATTATACACACACACACACACACACACACACACACACACTGAAACAGACACTGACACTCAAGTACACATGCACACTCACACTCACACACTCACAGAGGCCGACACACACACACACACACACACACACACACACACACACACACACACACACACACACACACTGTCACACACACACACACACACACACACACACACACACACACACACACACACACAAACACACAGACTCACTGAAACAGACAGACACACACACACACACACACGGAAACAGACACACACACACTGACCAACATCGACACACACACACACACACACACACACACACACACACACACACACACACACATACACACACTGTCACAGACACACACACACACACACACACAAACAGACACACACACTGACCAACATCGACACACACACACACACACACACACACACACACACACACACACATACACATACACACACACAAGGGCACGACAATGCATAGTGGAAAAGAGAACGGTTCAGCATGAAGAGAAGGGCGGCAGAAAGGTTGATGCAGAGATGCTACGAAAACACAAACAAACAGAGAGGCATGAATGCAAGCACGCACCCACACACGCACTGAGAGCAGCTGCAGTGGAATCTGAAAGAGAAATCTCCAAATGAGATATCGCTCGATGACTCATACTTCTTGATGGCTCGATTCATGAATAAAAGGACACTAAGGAACCATGCGGAGGTGGTGATAAGAGAAAATGAGTCAGATTGAAGAGAAAACCCAGGAGTAATAATAATAATATCGGGCTTATTGGTTTCTTAAAATAGCAAATTGAATATGTTCCCCTCTACGGGTCTGAGTATGGACTCTCATTCATGACAAGGACCGAGGGATCAATCCACAAAGGGTAAACAACACCGGCTACGTCTGCACATAGAAGAGTATTTGTTCTTGGCACCAGCCAGGTTTAGACTTGGCACTGTTCATAACCAGTGTGTTCTGTGCTTTTATAAAGGCTCCATAGACAACAGACTCCTGCGGTGCATGGTGGCAGGGCATCCTGGAGACAAAGTCTGCCATGAGGGGGTTTTACTACACCCAATCAAACGGCAGCACACTGGCATGGCTTAAACTAGACTCAGCAGCAGCTTGTGAACCTATTGTTAGCAGATGGACCCATCAGTCTTGAACCAATTCATTGTCTTTCGGCTGAAGAACAAATCACATTAAAGAGATGACGACATCAACTACGAGAAACTATATGTTTAAACTATACGTTTTCCTATCTCATTCATGCGTTTACGTTGTGCAGTTGTACTTTATGTACGTCAAATGCTTTATTATGTGTGTGTGTATGTGTGTGTGTGTGTGTGTGTGTGTTACGGTGTCTCTGCAGGTTCAAAGCTAAGCTGTGGCTGTGCGAGTCCCATCCTCTGTCTCTGGCGGACCAGGTGGCGCCCATCATCGACCTCATGGCCATCTCCAACGCTCTGTTTGCTAAGCTGCGTGACTTCATCACCCTGCGCCTGCCCCCGGGCTTCCCCGTCAAGATAGGTGAGAGGTGGAGACCTGCGACAAATGTGTGACACACCGTCTTCTCAAGGACGGATGAACAGAGTATAGAGCAGAGCAGACTCGGTGGGAAACTGGGTCAAAATGGGAAGAAGACCGAATGACTGAACCTTGGGGTCACGGGAACCTAAAATATGTATGACATGCATTATTTGAATCTCATGTCGTTCTGCACACAAGCCTCACAAACCTTGCACCCACTGGAATGAATTATATAATTTATGTGTCATACCAGGCTCATAGTTTGCAGGCTTCAACATTTGTGTGCTTACAGTGCCGTGCATGAGAAAACAAGGAGAGTTGCGTCTGTGTTGTGTGTGTGTGTGTGTGTGTGTGTGTGTGTGTGTGTGTGTGTGTGTGTGTGTGTGTGTGTGCGTGTGCGTGTGTGGTGCATGGTCACGCCACTGTGGTTTGAACAGTGCGTTGCATTCTCTGATCTCACTACAGAGATCCCCATCTACCACATCCTGAACGCCAGGATCACCTTCAGCAACCTCAACGGCTGTGAGGAGGGGGGGCCGGGGGTCCGCGGGGAACCCGGGGGAGAGGCGGTGGAGGGGGACGGTCAGAGGGACACCCCCAGCATAGACACACCGTCACCGGGCAGCGACTCCTCCAGCGTCTCTAGCTCCAGCTCCACCAGTGAGACTCACACACACACACACATACTACACTATAGTGCAAACTCACACAGTATTATATATCGTAAGATATTGTTACTCAAGTGAAAATAGTGTTACTTACTGGGACAACGCAAATCAAACTTAATGGAGCATATGGGTTCTAAAAACCTGGTCCACTGATCCTTCTGTGAGTCTCTCAAGAAGATAGAAAGACTTAAATAGGAAAATAACTCAAGAAATAAAAACAACAACAAAGAATATCAGAACCCTGGGCCACACCCCGGTCTCCTAGCGAGATGGCCAGCCAAACAATAATTAAGGTTACTTTCCAGTTTTGAACAAGGATATCCAATTTAAACTGAATCAAATGTATAGTGCCTATTTGCAGAGGAAACCTTTCTGGAAGTCCTGAATGGAATTTGTCTATTCGTCTATTCGTCTATTCGTCATCTACATCATCATCTACAGTAATACTCACTCAGTAATAGTCATGTGAATAAAAATGTTAAGGTATCATCTGCAGGAAAACATGTGTCATTTGAATCACACTTTGAAGATTTGATGATGAAGTATTTTATTAGTATAATTTATATATATATATTTTTTTTTTAAATCAACACTAACAATATCTGGATCATCCCCATTCGCCCCCATTGTATAACTCTTCCACAGCAGTGCTGACACACTTTCCCACAAAACAGAAACATCCTCCGCACCCTGAGACGTCCATAACAACACTCCACACCCAATCACAGCTCCCTGCCTCTCTCTCTCTCTCTCTCTCTCTCTCTCTCTCTCTCTCTCTCTCTCTCTCTCTCTCTCTCTCTCTCTCTCTCTCTCTCTCTCTCTCTCTCTCTCTCTCTCTCTCTCTGCATATCTCCTGACGCCTGTGCGCGTTCTTTCCCGCCGCAGTGTCGTGCCGCACTGGGGAGATCCCCCCGTGTGTGTTTGACCCCCCGGCCGGCTACAGCATGCTGGGGGGGAAGCAGAGAGACAGCATGCGGGAGGAGGAGGACGAGGACCTGCTGCAGTTCGCCATCCAGCAGAGCCTGCTGGAGGTGGGCACCGAGTACGACCAGGTACACGCCCCACACACGTGCACGCATACACGCGCACACACACACACACACACACACACACACACACACACGATGAGAATAGACTATACATTATTGGTAATAGTGTACAATAAGGGGACTAACGTTAAACATGAATTAATGCAGTGATCAGTATTAACTAAAAGTTGATTACCTTTACTAATGATCAAGTAATCTCTGACTTAAGGGCTCTTTATGGTCCCACGTTCACACAACCACACAGATGCTTCCACGTAGTCGTGAACGTTTATGGTCCTGCGTCGGGTTTTAGTGAGTGGACCAATCGCAGCCCTTGCGGCTACGTCGCCTTGACAGAAGGTTCCAATTTTTGGGAGGCGCAGGTCAGGCCCTTGCGGTGGACGCAAGGAGGGTCCGCAAGGATGTAAGGGGTCCGTAACCCCCTTGCGTTGCTTGAACGTGGGACCATAAAGAGCCCTTTATGGTTTTTATGTTTACTAAGGTATTCATTTACACATTGTTTAATAGGGTTTTGGTTAGGGTTAACCCTACCCCACTAGCCCCAACACCTATGCTAATGCTATATAATAATGTTTATCACCTAATTAACTCATGTTAATTCATGGTTTATTATTATACCACTATTGTGAAGGGTTACCACATTACCCGTTTATTGGCTTTTAGAATTATGCCCATAATTATATGTATTGCTGAGGGCGACACACTACACACAGGATTCTCTGCAGTTTTACAGAATACATAATCTGTAACGCTGGGTTCCAATGATATTCTGCTTTCCACCAGTAAGACTCAAAAAAGCACAAAAGAGTAAAAAGTGGTTTCTTTGCTGGCAGCTTTGAGAAAACTGCTTACTGTTCTGCATGTTATTGCAGTTGTAAAACTGCAACAGTTGTAAAAAAGAGAGAGTATTTATGTTGTTTTTTATGTGTTTTGTGCAGTAAGAGGATGTTGACCGCATAGAGCAGATACAGAGTGCACTTTGTTTCAGAATGCCTGAACTCCCATTTTAATTGTGTCTCTGTGAATAATAAGAAAGGGGTACTTTCTCGTCATACATAATTCATGACAGAATCACTTAGCCTACTCAGAACTCACAGTGTAAATTAAGACTGCGCTCTATCCAAAGGACTGCACACACAGGATGTTCTTGTTTGAACAGCGCTCTATTTTTCTTTCTGCTTCCTCTTCCTGTGTAGGTGACCATCTGGGAAGCTCTGACCAATAGCAAGCCGGGAGCCCACCCCCTCTCCTGTGATCCTAGCCGTCTGGAGAGGTCAGCCGTTGAAGTTGTATATACACTTCTACTTTAATATTGATGACGATGTCCACGAAATCCATTTCCTCAGGAAATCAATGGCATGGTCTTCTTGCAAGATCAACCTAACGACCAAACATCAACCTCAGATTGTTTTTAGACTGCCTCAGATGATATTCATTGTTTTTAATGTATACCTTTCCGATATTCATACATTTTGTTTTGGCATCCTGTCCTCCCGGTTCGACTTTCTGCCATTTGAATTATACAGACATACATGTCATTCCTGACAAGCATTCAGCACTTTTATTTTATTTTGACCACAAAACTAAAATTGTTTCTATAAAAGCAGCGGAATTATACCAACCCAACCACTTGCAATGAACGATTGTGCTTCAAGAGCGCTATGCACAACGATAAAGCGTTCAAAAGAAGATAAAGGCCATCCCTGACTTTTGTGCACGCACACACACACACACACACACACACACACACAGACTAGTAATTATGACTTTGCTGCTGGTCATTTGGTCCTGCTCTCCGTCATTGTTTTGGTTCCATCCTGTGCTTCTTTTGTTCCATCGGTGACTCATATCCTCCTCTCCTCTCTGCCCTCTTCTACCCATCCTGCCATTCTTTTGTTGTTCATGTGTGTGTGTGTGTGTGTTTGTGTGTGTCGGCTGGAGGACATGAGTGTCCTGCTTCTGTCTGATTTCCCCCCCTCCTACCTCTCTCCCCCTCTGCTCATCTACTACGTCTTCTTCCGTTTAATCTAATTGATTACTCAGTTGTGTTCTCTGTCACAGTGTAAAATATTGCACTTGTTGCCCACGCAATGGCATTTTTTTAATGCATATATCTGTTTCTCAGCAGTATAGAGACTCAAATGGCCTGCAGTACGTTATATTTGTCAAATTTAACTACTGCACCTTGTGCTTGGGCTTGTGCATCAGAATGCATTCTGGGATTTTTTGTTGACCATACAAATAAACATAATATACCATAACCTAGGCTATGACTTTCATGACAAACACGGTGGCAGTTCAATCACAACGTCCTCCCATAATGACGATTAAAAACAATAAACAATGACCAAAAACACCATTACTACCAATAACATTCCTATGCTCGCATACTTCCGAAATGGAGGCAGTCATTGCGATGTGACATCACGATTTACAAGCCAGTATTGTAAATACCAGTATTCACACACACCAGTCCTTGCAACCTGCTTCTCCTCTCCCTCTAATAGGACCCCCCAGCACAAGCCCCGCCCACCAACCAGCCTTTGCTCCACCCCCACAAAGAAGCAGCCGAACACCTGCAGCTACAACGAGCAGCTGCGCATCGCCATGGAGATCTCGGCGAGGGAGCAGGACGCGGCGGAGATCCGTAGGCGGCAAGAAGAGGAGGAGCTTCAGAGGATAATTCAGCTGTCGCTCATGGAGAAATGAGAGCTGATTGGCTGGCAGGTGCCTGAGTGGGAGGGGTATGGAGACAGGTTCTATGGACACAGCAGGCGATGGAAGGCAAGGTTTGGGAGCAGCGGCTTGAATGACGATGATGAGGAGCCAGGTTTTAGTTAGGAGGCTTAATTGTGTTCTTAATTCTGTTCTTTTGGGTGTTTGGTTATTATAAATCAGGTCAGGCAGGGTGATGCATGCTGCAGAACCAGACAGTAAAAGTGTTGGCGTTGGAAGGAAACACAAAGTGTTGACCAGTTGTTCCTTTAAGGAAAGCACAATTCAACCAGTCTCGCTCGATTTTATTCCGTTGGCCTGCATCGCTTTCAGCTCTTGAGTCTCAGAATGACTTATGGCCTCCAGGCTGGCCTTTATGATTAAAGGCCTGCAGCAGCACATGACTATGGTAATGTTTATCTTTGACTGGAGCACTGCTGCGACTAAGGGAAATAATATAATATTGATTAGCCTCCAAACTATGATTTATGACAGAGACGTCGGCTTTAGTCACTGAGGTAATGAAAACCATGATGAATACATTCAAAAGTTACTTCTGCTGTCATGGTGGAAGAATATTGTCTTTGAAGGTACGGATGAAACAACAGGAATTTATATCAATAAGCCATCAAATTTTCGTTAATGTAAGCCCACAGCCTGAGGACATTTTAATTTAATGCTCCCATAGTTCATCATCAAAATAAGAATCATGGTCTAAAAAGCGATTGTCCTCGGTCCTGATTACAGCAACACATACAGTCCATTTTTTATATTTATAAGACTTTCTCTTAAAATGAGGAAAGCTTCAACTTCTGCCATTCCAGAACTATTGCGATGCAGACGAGTAATGCCTGATGCAGGTTTCTGCAGTGCACTGAATACGTTAGGACCACTGAGGACCCCGGAGCCCGTGGAACGGTTCAGTTATTTAGCAAACACACAAGAGAACCAATGGCTTTACATGTATAGTAGTAAAAACAACAAGATGATTGATGGTCTTGTGTATTGCACTTTTCAATACAAATATGGTGCTTTACGAAAGAAAAACTAAACGGTGCACAAACAAAGAATAAACGCACACAAGAGGCATATAAAAAGGATTTAAAAAAAGCCAATGTAGAATTAAATCAAGATAGAACGAAGTGACAGATACGTGAATGAATACCAATGCTCCTGTTTGCAGCAATGCCATCGCTGTCCTTAACAGTCCCAAGCCTGCTTCTCCATCCCTCTCCTGCAGATCCAGACCCTTCCCATGAAGCCACAGGTTGGACGTGGGCTTACATGGCCTGCTCCGTCTATACACACACAGTATCAGTTTACAACCACACCCTGCGATCCGGTACAGCAAAATCTCAATGGATACCCACCGTCAATAGGTGTATCCTGTGTGTGTGTGTGTGTGTGTGTGTGTGTGTGTCCGTCCGTCCAATCAAGAACCAGCTGTACTTACACACTTACAGGGGTCCACAGAGCCCTATCGAGTTTGGAAGCTTTCATGACGGCGCGTGTGTGTGTAACTCCTGTTAACAGGTTGAATTGACTGTCGCATTGACCTCTGTCACCCAGTGATGGCCCCTCATGTCCTCGCAACAGACCCCGACGGCTTGTTTGCCGAGCGGCCGGGACGGAGCTTCCGGACTCTGGAGGTTGAATGTCAACATTTGTTTCAGAAGAAAAAAAAAAAGAAAAAGAAAAAACGGAGAGAGAATAAGGAGAAAAAAAATAAGATGTTGCCGTGTTTTTCTTCTTTTTGATTTGCACAAATAGAACACTTGTACTGTATTTAGACTGTAGGTTGGATCATATAAAGTTACCGTTATTAAAATATGGACAATGTAATAAATGGCTGGAGCACAATATATATTTAGGCTTTCTTCTGAAGAGCAGTTTTACATGTGGAGCTTAGACATGGTGAGAATATTATTTTGGTGAAAAAGCAGTAGTACAACGCTTTGGATGAGCACTTAATAAAATATTGCACTATATGATTGTGAATGAGTTTGCCACTGGTCTGTGTGTAATGTGACCTAGGGATGTGTATAAAAGTATATAAGTACATGGTATAGAAACGTCAGCCAAAGACACAGATGTGCGTTTGTTTTCGTCCGCACTCCTCACGCTCCACCATTGGGGGGCGCAGTCTTTGTATTTCTGTGTAGTCAAGCTGTGTGTGTGTTCTGTTATTTAGGCATGACCTGCACCTGTGTACACTTTTGTTTTGTTCAACCTCGATTTAGTCCGGAGGCCAGCAGTGTAGAGCCACTCTGACGATTTCAATCATCATTTGAAGAATCATTTAAAATACCCCAAATCAGAAATGGTCGCAACGTGTGAAGTGATCATACAATTGGCTCTGCATTGTAGCCTATACCTCCTAGAATCCAGCCACAAGGTCTTTATAGGCACCTTGCTAAAGTTGTCATATTTATGCACCAGGGACTGTTTATCACAGATTGCTTTTGTGTGTGCATATGTTTCTTTAATGTATCTTGAAGGAAAATGTCAAACAGTGAATCAGACCTTTACAATCCAGTGAAAATCAGCACAAAACCGGGGTAGCATTGCCATACTGTCCTCATTGTCAAGCTTGCCTGGTTAATATTAACAAATGCTTTTTTCTTACGTAAAAAAAAAAAAAATTGCTCCGATTTTGTGCAGAGGAGGTGAGCCATTTTTGTGGTGTATGTTGGAAGGTGAATTCATATAATAAAATAACGCTTTTTAAACAACAAACACGTCTGTCTTTGGTGTTAACGTGTCACTCTTGCCACCTCAAGAGCCTCGACCAGCTCAGTCATACTCCATCTTCTCTGCCTGTCATTCTGGACCATCTGACACCTATTCCCAGTGTTGCTGCAGCTGCCAACTACTCTCTGCTTCCAAGTGGGCGTGGTTTTGCTAGTTATTATAGGGCTCGAATGTGGAGGGTGCATTGCCATTGGTTACCAAAACAAAAGTTGCAAACAATTTAACTGCAAAGTGTCTCCAAAGGCATAGACAGCGAGCAAGAAAGCACAATTTAATCAGTCACTCACTGGCCTGAGTCAGACCAACACAATGAATAACATCAGGTCTGTGGACACAGCGGCTCCAGCCCAGGAGTATGTGGAGTGAATGTATAAGGAGATGGAGAAGTTAAACAAGGCGTGCTACAAGCAGCAGGCATCAGTATGCAGAGGGTAGGATGCTAATCTAGGATCTGACATCAGCCCTCCATCACCATCACCGCTTCCATTCACCCATCTGTTGGTTATTACCTGTTTGGCTTTCCACTCGAAGAACGCGTTTAGCAAAGAGAAACCCAAAGCATGTCATGCAACAAGCTATGGTCATACACAGTACCCCTCAGTTTAATTATATTGTAATTAATATTTTTTATTTTAAATTAATATTCCTCAGTGCCACATGTCACTTTGTTTGGTATGTAGTTTGAAGAGAATATACCCCAATATAGGGAAGAACCTGAAACACTTCATACATGTCCTGTGGGTCAGATTAAATACTTGAACCTATTTGGTAGAATCACATCCAATTACTGACACCACAGGAAAGACAATTACCTGGCCGTTTGTAATCATGTCTATTTATAGTCATATTCTGTGACTATATATCCTGTGCAATAGCTATTGATTTTCTTTAGACAAACCAATAGCTAAGGAGGTTGAGGGATTGAGCACAGCATCATTTGTAAATTTGCATTCATCTGCATAGCATCCCTTTATCTTGCATGTGTATGAACACACATTATGGAAAGCATTGCTTTTAAATTTAAAGGTGAACTTAAAAGGACAGGACACTTTGGACTTTATGTCACCACTTTTTTATTTGGACAAATCACATTATGAATAAATGACAAATAATTTGTCGTTCAGAGAAACAGCCGGAGTTATCCTTGGAAAGTACACAGACTTTACTTTCAGACATAAATGGATCTGCACAGCCAGGGTACCCTTCTTTAAAGGGTGCATCACGCATACTGGCTTTAAGAGATGCAAGCATGAGTTTTATTATAGTTCCCTTTCAAAAAACCAAACATAAAAACACCCATATCAAAAGCTTATAAGAGGGTCCCATCCCAGCTTAGGGATGTTGTCATAATAGCTGGGCTCACAGATATGGTAGACTGAAATTAAATATTGGCCAAAATAAATATTAGTCCCAAAATTAATCCCTCCAGCCCAAGAGACGCCTCAGCATTGAACCACACCACCTGGAAGGAGAGGATTTCATTATTAGTATGAGTGACCACATTTGATGGTATATACTAATACCCAGAATCTCAGTGACAGAACAGAACTATATGGGTCATTACATTTAGAAGATAGTAGTTTTAGATGAGGCACTAGTGTCAAAGTCTGCTTTGACTGTGTTACTGTGTTTACTGGTTAAGCGCCCTCCCATTCATTTGCAATCTGATTTGTAGTTGCAGCCAGCCATTGGTCCATGGCTCTGCCCGTCAAGACCAATATGCCCAATCACAGGTCAAGCACCACCCCAAGTGCGATTGGCCTGCCTAAATGGTTAGGTTCTTCTTCCAGGCTCTTGTACAAAGAAAGTATCACCAGCGAGAATGAAAATCTAGGGTAGTGTCAAAGTGACAGACTTTGACACCAAAACTATCCAGGTTGAATAAATGCAAATCAAGACCAATAGATTCAAGTAGCTTACCAGGATCTACATCACGGCCGTATAGCTGTTGCATTACTCCGGGCCTTTGGTTACTCCAAAGCTCTGATGCTGGGATTTAAAAGGACTGGGTGCTGGGATCAAAACCAGTACCTTTTGGTTAGGTTGACCACCCCAGTTAACACTATCCTTTTGCATCACATACAGTTATAACTTGGACAATCCAAGTTTATGCACAAGGTTGGATTTCTTGACCTTTCCAGGATAGATGAGGGAGGGGGGGTTACTGAACCATTAATCGATCTGCTTCACCTTTCCAAGTTGAGGCAATGGTCTGTTTTCACACAATCCGCCACTACAAGGAAGACCCACCACCTGTGGGTTTCCTAAAATAATCAGTTTAAAGGTGATGCTTTAAGTAAAGCATCACCTTTATGAAGGCCAGAAGGTGCCACGCCTCTCTGACGCGGGTCGGATATATCTAACTTGACAAAAATGAATAAATGGTGAATACATTTGCAAATTCATCTAGTGCTCAAGTTAATCCGTTTAGAAAGAACAAAAAAAGACTTGCCCAATGTTCGGGCAAATCGTCCAATTCGCAAATCATGAGTATCAAAATTCTTAAATTTCTAATTAGTCACTAAAGTAGCTGAATTTGCCAGTGAAGACATTTAGTGGTGTCAGAACAAAATATAAAAACGAAAAATACTCAGCATCTCTATCTAACAAGGAATCTAATGCTCCTGACACATTTGCATTGGAGCAAACCCTCAACCAAATCTTGAGTGCAAAGCTCACAACCAACGGGTTCACATTTAAAAAAATCCCCTAAACCAGTCAACACTGTAAACCTTCAGTGGCCTGTACAAAGGACCTTTCCAGATGCCAATCAAACACATCATCGCACAGAACGAATCATGCCGCAGTAAACAGCAGCTTCAAATGTATTCAAAATTGAAGAAGGGCTAAAATGGTTCTGTTACGAGTAGTGTGTGCAATTGTATCAAAGCATCGAATTCATGGCTTAAACCTGCCAATTCTGGCATGCCCACATTCTACCAAGTATAAACCAAAAAGCGAAACCTTACACCCCTAGTCATTCATCTACTTTGCCTTGAGTCTCTGAAAGACTTCCAAAGGTTAAGTGGGCTAAACAATGGATGGACCAAGAACAGAAAACACATTTTATATCCCGTTTCAGTCTGCCAGGCTTCAACCCTAGAGATATCGGCTCTTTATGTTGTACAAATCCTTGCCGAGGGCGCTTTCCTCAACATTCGATTTCTGGAGACGTGTGGTACTACAAATGTTATTTTGGGAGTGCAGTTTGGCCCGCATCTGCAGAAGGTGGCACTGATTCTCCAGTGCCAGTGCCATCGGTTCAACATTAACAGACCAACATGCCAGAACAGCGAATTGGCAAGACAGTACATCAAAGTGTGGCTGGAAGAGAAGAGCATAATGACATGGACATGTGCTGGTGTATATCAAAGTGGGGGGATTTTTGACTTGGGTCTTGTGGAAGTGGACATCAAGATTCTGGTGTTTAAGCAGGTGTGCTGTTTTGGTCCTGAATGTCTAGACATCAAAGCAGTGTTGGTACAAGCAGAGCACTGGTACTGCCATTAAAGTAAGATTTGACGAATGGCAGGCATTGTCTTTTTGGAAAAAAATTCTGGAACCAAAGAGTTGTACTTGGAAGTTGCAGCACTCTGCATCAAAGACTACGTTGCATCAACACATATATGCTCCACAGATTTTAAATTTGATCGCTACTTTTACCAGAGCCCACATTTCAGTGTGAACAATGAAGTGTACCCAGGCAAGTCAGTCACTCACTTGTTTATACAAAACGATGCAACGCTACCCTCCAAACAATACAGTCAGCGAGCCACGTTTACTATAACAGCCGACAAAGGCCTGCAATGCAAGAACAGGGATAGCTTTAGCAGTCATATCCTGCTCCCACACAGACACGTGCCATCATGGCAACCTGTCTGTGTGCGAGAAGGAGAGTTTTTCCGGATTGTTCAGTAAAAAGCAGCAAAACACACAAACTGGTCAGTTTTAGAGTCAAGTTGGGTCAACGGTTTAAAAAAAACAAAAAAAGACGAGACGAGAACAAGGTTGAAGCACCTGAAGAAAATTAAACCACTCAAAACATCTCTTAGGACTATATTGCGCAAATTAAACATTAGGTAATTCATAATGCACTCCGTCTACATCTTCCAACAGGGATTTTCACAAGCATATCATTATTCACCTTGTAGTAGAAAGAATAAAAGTGGGCTTAAGGTTTCAGCATATACATGATCATATAAAGATTTATTTCATATCCATTTTCCAATGAATATTTTTCCACAGTATCAAAACCAAATACACTCTAATGACCTTCACCACAGGAATTATCTTCAGGTCAACTAAAATCAATACAGGCATACCTGGTGTGTGTGTGTGTGTGTGTGTGTGTGTGTGTGTGTGTGTGTGTGTGTGTGTGTGTGTGTGTGTGTGTGTGTGTGTGTGTGTGTGTGTGTGTGTGTGTCTCTAACACACCAGGGGCCCCGGTGGCCTACATCCAGTAAGTTAATTACCCCGATCAAACGTTAGGTAAAATGTCAGCCTGAAATAAATCAACCCACTCTGGGCTGTTCCTCCCAGCCCTTATGACAAACCGTCTGTCCTCAATCAAACCGGATTGTGTCCCTGTGGTAACCTTGCAATATATTCTAAACAGACAGCATATGGAGCCCAGCCATGGCTTGAGGTTTAAAGTGTAAGATAGTTTGGGCCACATACCTGGGTCGTTTGTGAGCCCGCACATGATACCAGCTGCTTCAGCTGATCAACAGAATGGCGGGTAGCCGCTGAACGGTAACCTCTCCACGTATGGACGTAAACGCGGATGTTGTGCAGTTCATAATTTGACCAGCAGGTGGCTCTCAAGATACGTAACTGCTCGAAGTGAGGTCAATAGTACTAATACTACTTACTTTTAACGCAGACATATAGGCTACGTAAAAGATGAAATCACACGGATGTATATTAGATTGGATAAACACATTTTATTTATGGATAAAACACAGGTAAAAAAAATCTATCAATTGATATCAAGACAGGCAAATGAAAAGACAGAAAATCCCCACTGTAATAAATCAGTGCAAAAATACTCCTCTGGGGTATTAACATTAGCTATTTAAAATAAAAAAGTGTTTAAACAAAAAACAGGCTGGGGGAGAACAAGAAAAACAAGTCAAAACAAGATTAAAGTGCATGTTTTGAACCCTTCCTTGTGATTTAAGAAAATTGGGTCTGTTTCAGAAACCCCAAACAAGCAGAGGCCACGTAAATAAAAAAATACGCACCTGAAAGGGGATGTAAAAAATAATAATAATAAAAACTCACAGGGTCAGCATTAGTTTTGAACATTCACAATTCATTATTGGACGTACATATCCACACTAGCGTGCGCACACACCCACGCTCACACACAATACCAGCACACATCCAGTGGCATACATGCAGACAAGTCCCATCCTTTACTTTGTTCAAACATCACGGTGGAGGCGGACCTTCGCGCCCCGTGCTACTCAACGTGAGGTAGGCCAACACAGTCTGGGTGGAGGGATGGAGCTCACAGTGGCGCACACACACACACACACACACACACACACACACACACACACACACACACACACACACACACACACACACACACACACACACACACACACACACACACACACACACACACACACACACACACACACACACTTCCAGTAGTGGTCTGTCCCCTGCAGTGAGGTCACATGGTGTTATAGAGCACAGTGGCGGTCTGCTGATGCTGCTTCCTCTCCGCGGAACTCCGGCGCCGGTGCCGTGGCGACCGGCCCCGGCCCTCCCCCTCCTCCTCCCCCTCCTTCTCGCCCGTCTCCTCCTCTCTCCTCGGGGCGGGGGCCGCGGCGGCGCTGTCGCAGCCGTCCCCCTGGAAGGCGCGGTGCGGGGGGCTCTGCGGGGCCGGGGGGAGTGGAACCAGCACCCGCTGCTTCTTCCACGAGTCGTCGGGGCCCGGGTGGAGCTGGGACGCGGCGGCACTGCCGCCGCCGCAGCACCGGGTTTGGTGCGAGTAGGGGGCCTGGTGGGGCGGCCTCAGGTCCCAGTCGCTCAGGTCATTGGCCGACAGCTCCAGGCAGTCCAGCTTGGCCAGGGACGCCGAGCGCTTCATCTGGGACGGGGGCGTCAGGCCCGCCTGCCGGATCCGGGCCTCCAGCGCAACGGCCCGCCGCCACGCCGCCGGCTCCCGGTAGCTCTTCCCCTGCCGGTCCCGGAGCCCCCGCCGCTCTTTGACCCCCGAGCCCTGACCGTTCAACGCCAGCGTCGTCGGCTCCCCCTCGCCCGGCCCCGCGTCGGGCTCCGTGTCCATGTCCTCCCTGGAGCCCCGGAGGTCTCCGGCCCCGACCCGCCCCTCCGGCGGCGCCCCCTCGTGGAGGAAGGCCTGCAGCTCCCTCAGCGTCTGCTGGATCCTCTCCAGCTCCTGGCTGCTGTGAGCCAGCTTCTTGCGGGCATCGCAGGAGGGGCCGCAGCCCGGGCTCCGGCACGCGGGGGGCAGGGCGGCGTCCGTGTCCGACGCCTGGACCGTCACCCCCGCCATGCTCAGTGTAGCGCCAAGCTGGCGCTGTGGCCTCGAGGCCCGCAGCGAGTGGGAAGACTGGAGCGAGGTTTCTGAATTCATGATGGCGGCCGCCCCGTGGCGGTCGGTGTGATCAGAGTCCGGCAAGGCGCCGGGACCTGGGCTGAAGCTAGCGCTGCGTGGGAGGGGACCTGAGTCTGGGGAGTCCAGTCTTTGGTGGTCTCGTCGGGACGCCATGGGAGTGTCTCTGTCTTTGGACGCGGCGTCTGCGTGCGTGACCGCAGGCTGTACCTGAACATCTTCCCGCCCCTTGGGGATGGGGGGCTCTGCTGAATCGGCGCGCGGCGAGGGTGGGAGTTCAGCGGCGGGGGAGTGGAGCGGGGAGCGGGGGAGGGGCTGAGGAGGAGGGGGATGATGGGTGGCCGGGGACAGCTCCAGCCCCAGCTTCAGCCGCTGCTCCAGCTGCTTGGTGGCCCGCCGCACCGAGCCCGCCGGCCAATCGGGTGGCTCCTGCGGCGGCGCGGAGGGGGACTGGGGCTGGGGAGGAGTCGGGGACCAGTTGCTGCTGCCAACACCGGTGACCTCGCCCGTCTCCTGGTCCTCCAGCAGCTGGTCGGGTCGACCCGGCTGGGTGGGGCCTGGCTGGGTGGGGCCTGGCAGGGTGGGGCCTGGCAGGGTGGGGCCCGGCAGGGTGGGGCTCGGCTGGGTGGGGCTGCGGCAGGGCGGGAGGGGCAGAGCGGTGGGGGCCGCGGGGAGCAGCGATATGGACTCGATCTCCGTGACGATGTGGCGCACCGACACCCCGTTGTCTTGGTGAGGAGCCGCGTCGGGGCTGGCCTTGTCGTGGGGCTCGTCAGAGCACGGAGGGATCTGTGAAGAGACACGCAGCATCTCTTTAGTATGTCTGGGTGACCTTGTAAAGGGTGCAGATGGTTTTCTGTGAGTCATATTTGAGGTCATATTTACTTAAAATACAACTTATTATTTTATATCATTACGATATGCTACCATATTAACAATCAAAACAACTGAAATTGGCTTATTTTTTGTCTCAAATGGAGAGTATTCTGGGCCTCCAGCAGGGGTCAGTATAGAACACATGTAAGCAGAGTCAGAGAACAAAGGTGCAGCAGTCCATCTTAATTGGCTCAGCCCATTAGTTCCTGCGTAGTCATTTATTAGACTCTGGACCAAGGGGACAATCCCATTAATCAATGATGCGGTGATGTCACTATATGGTTCAGAACGACACAAACACACCCTACTGATAAGCATTACGGGTGACCTGCTTCAGGATTAAAGTACAGGTAAACCCCCATGGACTTGATTACAGTGTCACTACTGCGGCCGTACTGACATTGTAAAGAATAAGGTTGCTCATATTAAGATATGGTTTTAGCACTGTATACCGGGAGACCGGGTTTCCTGGCCTGTTCTATTCCCTTTAATAAAGCTTGTCGTTATCAGACTTTGTACACACATGCTGTGTGATGGCTATAGAACTGTAGTTTTCCACCAAAATGTGTGTGTATATGAAGGTTTTTTTAAATGCGGAAAACCTGCTTACATGTGCAATTGACTCCTTTCCCATTACCAGTAGGCAAGTACGTCTACGTCTAGGTCCTGTTGTTATGCTGGTGAGTCACTGTCATAAATGTGCCAGACAACAGGGCTAGCAGCGTGGAGGCCAGTGACAATGTACAGTGGTTACTTCTACTTTAGCTCTGTAACATTGTCAACTCATGTCATGTTCCCAACACCACAATCGCAGCAGGAGCCGATGAACACCCGTGATTACTCCGTCATTTGTCTCGGAATGAACGAATCCCGATTGTTACCTTTCCCACTCAAACAATAGACCTGTTCTACTGGGTGTCGTGGGTTTCTTATCCAGTGGGAAAGGGGCTAAAATGGAGAACACCGTGTGGGGGTGGGGATGTACCTGACTCATCTCCTTCCTCTGCTGCTCCTCCTCCTCCTCCTCCTCCTCCTCCCTGCGTTCGCCGGGCTCCTCCAGGGAGGGCTGCGACAGCGACAACGGCGTGCGCGGCTGCTGGGCGCGGTCCGGGGTTGGCGGTGCCCGGGCCCCACGCCCGTCCAGCGCCAGGCCCAGGAACTTCTCCCTGGCACTGAAGAAGTCAATGCTGTCGCCGCTGTAGCTGGACGAGGCGTCGCTGCGGCCTTCGGAGCTGCCGCTGCCGCCGCCGTCCTGCAGCTCCTCGCTGGGGTTGTTGTTGTCGTCATTGGTGGGGGTGGAGTCATTGTTGTCGTCACGGCTGGGGTTGGCGATATTGTTGTCGCTGGTGGTGATGGCGGTACTGTTGCCTTCATCGGTGTGGATGGGGGTCACGGTATTGTTGTTGTTGATGGTGGTGGTGGTGATGGCGGTGGGGCCCGGGGAGGGAGCGGAGAGGAGGGGTGCGGCCGCGAGGGGGCTGAGGGGGCTGATGGCGCCACTGGCCAGACCCTCAGACAGGGAGCCCTCCAGGGTGTCGCTGGAGCCGGCGGTCAGCGGGGAGGCGTCCTGCTCAGAGTCGCTGCCGTCGGGGGAAGGCGCGGCCAGGAGGTGGAGCGAGGGTGGCGGGTGGGGCGCGGCGGCGGCGGGCAGGCTGCTGGGGGCCAGGGTGGCCGCGCGGGGCCTGGGGGCCGGCAGGGGGGAGCTGTCCGAGGGTTTGGCCTGCACGTCCAGGGGATCCGCACTCAGCGTCTGCAGCACGGCCACACCCAGGAAGTGATGCAGCGAGGGCGAGGAGACGTTGTTGTTGTTGTGCGGGTCCGAGCGGCCCAGCGAGTGGGAGGTGGGCTTGCACAGGGACTCGGGGCGTTCCGATAGGTCGCCGTCCGAGTGGGAGCGCCACAGCTTGTTGTGTCTCTGTTTACTGGGGGAGGGAGAGGACATAAACAGACCATTAGTGGGGTGTAGGGACACAAACAGGACCGTAGTTGTGTGGCATGTTTATCTCTGTTCTCCGCCCGAGAGCTCTGTCATGCATATTCCCCACGTGTATTGCGAATAATAAACCAAACATAGAAAAACGATAAAATTAAAAAGATTAAAAGGAAAGACGTCAAGGTCTTCAATTAGAGAAGCGAAGACTGGAAGCATCCTCTTGCTTTTAGGCTAGCCCCACAATGGAGTCTTCAGATTCATATCTCAGGTCTGATGGCAGACTAGCTAGAATTTGGGTGAACGGGTCGTTTCATCTTCTTTCGCTTCATATTTGTTTCGACCAAACATGTTGCCGGAGGCGGGGATCCGGAAGCGCGTGATTGGCTTTTAACAGCAAAATTGGCCAGCAGTAGCAAACTGTAAAACGATGTTCTGTAAAGGTTTCAAATCAACAACATGTAATTGGCCAGTGTCCAAATGAGTTTGTGAGATAGAATATCTCTCCAATGGCACACAGACCCGGCCCGGTCTGTGTGCCGTCTCCCCCCTCAGATGTTCTACCATCACATAGCATTTCAGGGTTCTGAGATGAGCTTTGGCCCCACCTACACACAGCACACTGTTAGGTTCCTCCCCTATAGGAGGCGCGTACCTGGCCAGCAGGATGCCCTGGTACTCCTCCAGCTGCTTCATGAAGGAGGGGTTGGGCTTGGTGACGGCACGGCACTGCTTGACGTGGTCGAAGGCCTGCTCTAGGTCCCAGCCGTACTCCTTCATGGCGTAGGCGATCACCGTGGACGCCGAGCGGCTCACGCCCATCTTGCAGTGCACCAGACACTTGGCGCCGGCCTTCCTGTAAAAGGGGAGGGGCGACGGGGACCACAACCGCTTAATAACATTCTCCACAAAGAGTTAGCTATTAACTATTGCAAATAGCGTACCATGTTTGATTCAAGACATTTTCCCCAACAAGAGATGATGCAACATCTGAAGTGAATGGGCAGGATCTAGAAGTCCGAGCCAAATTGCCATGCGTCTCAGGGCTTTCTACAAGAACGCTGATGCATGCCACATTAAAGCTAGGGGAGGGCAACCTCGACAGCAATTGATAAATCAAATGCTCTGACAAAAGAAATGCGTGTCTGCGGCTGTAGCACGTCTGCAATAAGCCCATCAAATCATACCATCTGGCACGAATTAAATGATTGGATTGTCTACCTACCTACCCGGCTTTCTGCACACACTCTACCCCTGGCCTCATTAAGCATGACCGAACAAGGCTAGGCAGACTAGGCACAAGGCTAGGCAGACATATGGCTAAAGCGAGCAAGCTGGTCATGCGTTTACGGGGAGTGGCTTAGGAAGGAGGCCTGAAGGGTAGAGTGTATACTTTGGAAAACTGGGCTTTCCAAAATTCCTCCCCTAGCTTTAACCATAACATGGATGCACACTTGACGTAGGGATAACCGTTTCATTGCGCTACGGCGCCCGTTGTTGCGTGTGGGCATGTTCATACTTGGCTTTGGAGATGAACTTGTAGGTCTCGTTCCAGTACTCCAGCAGGTTGGTGGCCTCCTCGTCGAACACCCTGATGTTGTGGTACTCAAACACCGCCGGGAAGAAGTTGTCGATCTCCCGGGTCACGTTCAGGATGTAGCGCACCCTGGGAATTCCAAAATGATCACCTGCTTGCCTGACGGCTAATAAAACCGTCACGATGAATATGCAATCAAGTTTCAGAACTCTTTTGAGGTGCACATGAAAAAAACATTAACAGCCTTTTTCGATGTGACGCAAATAAACAGTGAATGGGGTTTTATTTCTGCCGTTGGCTGTGAGGGAGAACATCTGTCCGGGGGGGAACAGCGCGTTCGGTCGTTCCAAGCGCGAGCACTGGTGTGAAAGATAAGTCAAGGGGAGGACATGTGAGTCAGTGTTGTGTGTTGTGGTCCTCAGAGAATGTCTGGGCCTGCTCACCCGCTGTTCTGCAGCTCCTCCAGATTGGACGCATTCCACTCAGACCCCTGGAGAGACACACAGGAACACGCAACGGTCAAGACTTAATGAAACCAGCCACAGAGGGGTTTCTAGGCCACGCTGAAACAACAAGGCCGCGTCGCCTATGGTCCGATACATATTAAAAGCACACACGCTATATGGAAAACTGACTGCGTTCACATAGTGCTTTTCTAACCAGTGGCTTTACAATGACTGCCTGACATTCACCCGTTCACCCATCAACGGCTGTGTCAACCGTGCAAGGCAACGGCAGGCTCGTCGGGAGCAGTTAGGGTTAGGAGTCTTAACGGGACTGCATGGGCCACATGAAAAGCCATCATCGTCGAACACCTGCAGCCAGCGGGTCGGGACGGGTGGTGGGCTCTTACCAGGTAGACGTGGTCGAAGATCTTGGTGGGACTGTCCATCTGGCCCAGGATGACGATCATCTCGTTGTCAATGAACTCTTTGAACTCCCTCAGGTTGCACACCATCTGCATCTCCAGCTCCGTGCGGATCTGCCCGGGGGTGGGGGGACACATGTTGTGTTTAACGCCCGTCACATGAGGCTTTTTACTACCATCCCCGGTGGCACGGGCAAAATGAAATGGATTCTGGAGGTCAACTCAATAGACTTAATAACTTAATAACTTTTCCTGGTTTCTACTGCGTCACGGTCAGATGTGGCGCCATCACCAGGTAAAAGCATTTTATATATGGACGGAATCCAAAATCCTTTCAGTAACTCACAAAAACACTGAGGTTTTTAAATTATTCAGTGACCGAAATGGGGTTGTTTTTAGATTGTAGGAACACTAAAGCAAAAACAGAAAAAACCCAAGACAAAACAAAGTTGTTGCTCCATTATTATTGTCCACAACAAAGAGGCGTTGTTACTTTCCCTCAGATGTTCTGTCCAAGAAACAAGAAACCACTTTTACAGTCTGAGATGAGATTACATTACTTGGTTCAACTCACAGTCCAGTGTGAACAAAAACCAACCAAATAAAAATTTAACAAAGTCTCCACTTCACCCTTCACCCACTTGAATCGGATTGAATCTACCAAACTATAGGTTTGAAGGTGCCCTTATAAGACGGTTAAAATAATAATACTAAGCCTGGTTTCTTTCAGGCCTGTTATATGTACAGTTCTGGTTAGGGCGACCCTTTGGTTGAACAACAATCTTATGAATCCCAAACCTTCATCTCATGTGCCTGTTTCGTGTGCCTGTGACACTACAATGTATACAGTGTATATATGCTCTGTCCTACCTCCTTGGAGGTGACGTTCTCC
The DNA here is from genome assembly GCF_964030765.1 of Micromesistius poutassou. Classification (NCBI taxonomy): domain Eukaryota; kingdom Metazoa; phylum Chordata; class Actinopteri; order Gadiformes; family Gadidae; genus Micromesistius; species Micromesistius poutassou. The sequence goes on along the minus strand of NC_140274.1, from coordinate 8,224,784 downwards.
AGGTCTTTCTGCATCATGATCTCTCGAAGACGTGTCTTGATCAGCCTCTCTGTGCGCTCCCTCTCTGTGGGTCTGTGGGCACAAGAGACCCCTGAATAAACACCTTCAATGTACTGTACTCTGTGGCCCCCACACACACACAATTTTTTACTGTCCCCTGGCGTGTTTTTCTGTTTTTCTTCCTTTAGATCTCAATGGAGAGACTTGTTCGGAGAAAAGAATTGCCGTTTTTGTCAGGCGCGGCCAGAGGTTGGAGTGGGAAGAGCGGAGAATGCGGAGAGCGGTGACCGTTGGTGTTCCACAACAGAGTGGCCTTGTGGAGCACGGCTCCCGTGCCTTCCCGGTATCCACGCCCGCCACTCTGAGGCCCGGGGTATTTTGGTTACGACCGCAATGTGGATGATAACAAGCGGCCTAATTAAGTCTCCGGAGAGACACACACTGCCTCTCTCTCCCTCTCCTTATCTCTCTCTCCCCTGAATGCCTCCTATGGTGTGCGTTTCTGTACGCATGGAGATGGTGGAAGGAGGCCCCTTGTTTACCTCCAAACACACAGCTTTGTTAACCCTCATTTGAGGAAAATGCCGGAGGTTGCATGTGCGTGCGTGCGTGTGAATTAGACAGTATAGACCGTCCCTCCCAAGTTACGAAGAAAGAACAGTGACCTTGACCTCACAACGCTCCACAACACGTCCTCCTCAACACACAGATGATTGACAGGATGAGAAAATACATAAACATGGAGAACACATCAGTCCCGTGTGATACTGATACGTAAAATAGACTTGATGATGGAGAAGGAGGAAGATTGTTACAGGAATATAACCCGCCAAGCAGCTTCTAGATCGTCCCGTATGAACCTTACCCCGACCAGGAGGATCAACACAGCCTTTGTTATGGAAAATGTGTTTGCATGGAGGCAGAATGAGCCTGTCTGCCAGTAACATGGATCATAAATAAATGACTGAATGATGAGTCACTGTGTAGTGTACACATTAAACAAACGGGCAGATAGAAACAGATGAGGGCACACACACACACACACACACACACACACACACACACACACACACACACACACACACACACACACACTCCATCCTCTTCCTGTTTGTTTATGACAAACAATACACTACAGCGTCACTAGATGTCACAATGAATGTCAACGGGATGGTAAACTGGACGCAGTGCTGTGCCCCTCACACACACACACCCCATCTCTCCCACTAATGTTCTGCTGCGGGCCAGCAGGGCCTTCTCTTCTGTCTCTCTTCCTGCCTTCACCTCCCTAACCAACCACCTGCCTCTGTCCATCCTTAAGTTTCTCTACATTTTCCTCTTAAGCAGACCCCCCCCGCGCTCCCTCCCTGCCTTTTTTCCCCCACCGGAGGGTAAAGTCTGGGCTATTTTGGATGCTCCATGCTCTGACAGGACTGTGATATAGAATGCACACACAGTGATATACTATGCCCATGCACACAAACCACAAACACACTATATCACAGGACTGTGCTATACTATTCATAACACACACACACAGGTAGCTGGAGGTCATGGCGATACTTTAAACCGACGTTGAGACACGTGACTAGGAGGTACGATAGGGAATTTCTCTGTTGAAAGCTAAGACGTAAATCTGCCAAATATTATTACCCCAGCCCCTTTCATACAGGTTGGCACGATGGGGTGTGAGCGCACTTGGCTGTGTTTCACTGGGAGGGGAAGCAACAGGACAGGGGAAGCGTTGAAGGGCTGTGACTGCGGTCAGGATGGTTGTGGTTTGCGCTGGTGGCACAGAAAAGCCACAGAGCGCTTCTGGAAACTGAGTGCAGCAGCCGCTGCTTCGTGAGAAAGACGTTGAGCAACGCCGGGCGGGCTTCCGCGTCTGCTTGATGCAAGGGTGCTCTTTTGTAAGCGCTGGTGTGGTGCAAAACCTTTGCCAGACTCAGCGTCAGGAGATGTGCACATATCTTAATGTAATGCAATCTTCCAGGCACACACACAGACAGACAGACAGACAGACAGACACACAGACACAGATGTGCTCTTACACGTCGGTGTAGAGGACGGGGGAGTCGGGGCGGTGGGACAGGACGTCCTGCATGGCGTTCCACTCGTTGATGCAGAACTGGTCGGAGGAGAGGCGACTCTGGTAGTAGCTGACCCACGTCAGGAACAGGCTGCCCGGGTAGTAGTTGTGGCAGCGGGCCACGTCGCAGGCCTTGTGGAGCGACTGCAGCGCAGACCTGACACCCAGAGAGACAAACGGACAGGAAAAGAGAGAGGGATGGAGAAGAGACGTCAGGACAGAGAGAGAGAGAGGGAGAGAGATGGAGGAGAGACACAGGGAGGGAGAGAAGTCACACCATGGGTTAAATCTCTTTTGCTCTTTTGCTAGCACCGCTATACTTTGCGCCTTCACACATTTCTCACTGACTGGACAAATAAGAGACTGCTGCAATTATGTGCGGAGTGTGTGTCTCGTCATAACTCAGCCACTCAAATAGGGTAGCTAACAGTGTCAAGAAACCCAGGCAGGGAAAAAGACAGAGCGTGTCGGGATAAAAACCAGAGGGAACGGGGGAGAAATGCACTTGAAGTTCAAATGAGAAGCGAGGGGGGGATGGAGGGGTCGATACAAGAGAGGCCGATGGCGGTCTCCCCGAAAGAAAAGATAGCGGGAAGGGTTCAGAGGTCATCCGCAGGAAGAGTGAGGTGAGGGGTCAGGTCACCAGGAGGACAGGGAAAACGTGATCAAAGGGACATGAGAGAGAGCCAAAGCAGAGGACTAAGTGGAGCAGGAGAGGAGGAGGCAGGATTGTGGAAGGGACACAATGTTCACATCACGGCAGACCAGATCAACAGGAAGCGACACATACCGAATTCTCTATTTAAGTTTTGGTTTTGCATGACAGATAGTTTGCTGCCTGCAAGATGTGCATGAGAGGGCTGCTCACCACATGGCCTGGACGGAGACCGGCTTGAAGACGTGAATCCTGTTGACTGTCGACACACTGAAGCCACTGCAGAGCGGGAGTGGGTGGGTGGGGGGAGAGAGAGAGGGAGAAATCAATCTCAACAAACAAATCAATGACATTGTAGAACGTTATTCTTTGCAGGGTCAACATGAGGGAACAGATATCATAGCGTGCTTGGGACGGTGGAACGTTATGTTGGTCTTACCCGTCTCCATCCAGGTGGATCAGGGTGTCGCTCCACAGGGGCAGGACCAGGCCTAGTGTGCAGCAACTGGAGGGGGCAAAGTCAACAGACGGTATAGTATTAGACTCACTAGCAAAAGGGCTCACATTCAAATCCCATGGGTGTGCGACCAAGAACAAAAACGGGTCAAGTATTGTTTTGCCTAAATCTTCCAGGTAACTTCCAGTAAACGCCGACTTGCAGTTATTGTTTAGCGTTGCCATGGCACTGACCTATCGGAGGAGGTGAAGTCCATGCCCAGCACGATGCTCTCCTCCGTGTCCTGCCGTCCGTTGGTGGAGACCACCACCATGTAGCGGGTAAACTGGGCATAGGCACTCTCCAGACGCACCGCCTGGAAAGAGGGGGGGTGGGGGGGGGGGAGCAGGGTGGCAGACAAAGACACATACGAATTAGCAATGGCTCTTGTTTCTGTTTTTGTAAAAACAGCCCTCATTGTGTGAGCAGTGCACTGACCAGGCGGATGGTGTCCTCGGGACGGAGCAGGGTGAACATGGTCTGGAGGTGCTGGCGAAGGTCACCTGGAACACAAAACAACCAGTGACTCCCGGCGTTGTGACTTCACACCACACACAGCACCCTGTGGCACTCCTGGCCCCTGTGCCACCCGGTTCTAGGCTTTGCTATTCTTCCATTGGTGTGCGACCTCGTTGTCCGCTCTTTTTATTGATTTAGGCAGTTCCAGGATTGCGATGGTTGAAATGACAAAGTAGTCATTTCAACCATTCTTAGGAATATTGGGAAGAGTGGTTAAGCAACAGGGATCTATCTGTGACCCGTCATGCGATCTCCCAGGCACCTGCGTCATTGTGCAGGCCTTATTTATTGTATGTTAACTACAGGCAATAAGGCAACAATGGCGCAGTGTGAAAGTTGTTTACACGTTGAGCCAAAACCCTTTACAAAATAGTCACTGAAGACACTTGTTTCATGCCAGGTGAAACCAGCCCCATAAATGTGGACACACGACACCGGGTCAGCCCAGCAGAGCGCCCCACCTCTGCCCGGTGGCACAGTTTCACAGAGAGGCTGCGAGTGGGAATGTCTCAGAAGAATTCAAGTCATTGGGTAAAGTTGCCTCTGTGTGTGTGTGTGTGTGTGTGTGTGTGTGTGTGTGTGTGTGTGTGTGTGTGTGTGTGTGTGTGTGTGTGTGTGTGTGTGTGTGTGTGTGTCTGATTTGTGTGTGTGTGCCTGTGAGTGTTCCTGCGTCCCTTTACCTGCGTGTTTGTTTCGCCGCTGGCTGCCATGGGACGAGGAGCTCTGGGTGGGGCTGCTGCCCCTGGGGAGGAAGAGCGCGGCTCCCTTCACCGTCAGGAAGCTCTCGCTGATACTAGGGACGAGACAGGGAGAGGAGAGAAGTCAATTAGAATCGAAAAAAACCTCAAGACACTTTTTTTTAAGCAAACTCAAACCTCGACCCCCTCCCTGCCAAGTGACATAATCAAATTAAATCAAAATACTTTTATATGTCGTTATATAATTCATGTCGTCCCTCGCACGCACTGCTGGACCACGGGGTCTCAAGACGGGCGGATGACGGGGACAGCGAGCAGGAGGCTCACAATGCTCCATTCAGCTCCCAGGGCGGCCCAGATCGCAGGGCAAAAACAGGCTGAGAGCCCCAACGTGAACTCTGCAGAACACGGGACACTATGTTCCCTTCCTGATTCTGCGCACAGCTGCATCACCATCTGCCAACAGGGATGGATGAGCGAAGTGGCGCTGGAGTGGAGCTCTGGGGGTTTATGGGACTATAAAAGAAGAAGGGACTTTCTTTTAGATAAACTAGTAGAGAGAGAAACTTTGTAGGAAATGGTGTAAAACATAATACACGTTATGGTGTGCGTGTCCACTGGTCTCCCCCTGAAACACAAAGGGCTAATTACGCCAACTATGTTAACTGTGACAGAGGTCAGCACATTGAGTTAGAGAACACCACATAAAAATATCTTGGATTTCCATGAACAAACAATGGATTTGTTCAGGTGCCTCTGAAGTCCTGTACTGCTGCCATAAAATGAAACATAAAACAAGGTGTGCCTTACTTCTGAGTCAAATGACAACCATGGGTTGTTCACTAAACCCTTATGGTGCAACTCCTCTTTCAAACTTTGACCTTGGCATTGGTTCACAAATGTCTTTGCGCAGCGAGTGCAATGCACAAAACCCAGACCAATGACAGAGAGAGTAGAGATTTGTTAGCCGTATAACATAACTAGTAGTACAAGTTCTGTTTGGCAAGTGAAGGTTTTATAATTGCCAAGAAAGAATACATCAACCTTCCCACACACTTTTATATATAAATATACCCATTGCGCAGTACAACTTAAAATTACAACCTGCAGGCTTCTGCATCCAAAGCAACAAGCAATGGGAAACTAAATGATGTTTCCTTCAATGGTTCTGCACTTTATTTTATTTTTTTAATGAACCCACTTTTTTTTTTTTTTTTTTTTTTTACAATACGACTTAGTAGTTGCTTCCACACATTTGTTTATGCAGTGCCTTTATTTCCTGCCAGTAAAAGCAGATCTCGAGTGCAGCAATATGATAAGCTGAACTGAGAAGAATCCTCATACAATAGCTGTTGGTTTCGTAGCCTCCAGGTCCAAAGTAGACGGCGAGAGAAGAGAAACACAGAGCCAGCCTTGCCTAGCCAACACCACCTGCTGCAACCAAAGAGAGACACTTCGCACCAGAACTAGCTGGGAGTTTCCATCCTCCTAATGGATGAACTGAAATGAGCGCAAAACTTCCATAGCTTAACATTGGTGATACTAGCCAATCAAAGACACAGATACTACCATAAAATGGTGTGAAACCTGACTGTGAAGTTTAACATTGACATAATGTTTAGACAGAAAATAATCCCTTGGAGGATTTTGAATGATACCGGACTATCCTGTAAGACATCTGCCTACTAGTGCAATTAAAGCTGACTTCCTTTTTAGGCCTATACTCATGTTGAAACAAAGAACACATTGATTCAATGAGTCATTCTTTCAGTTCAACCAAACATATACCACTCACACTTGCGTAACGAAAAGATAAGAAAGAACAGTATGAAGTCATTGAGTTTTGAGAGTGACGAAGAAACAGCTTGTTCCCACCCGTCCATGTTCCCTCTGACCTCAGTTTCCCGTCCCCCCCACAACCTCTTCCTCTAGCTCATATTTGTCATCAATCACTTCCACATTTTTGATTAAATCACAGCAACATGGCACCCCTGGAGTTGCCAAGTTGAGTTTATATTGAGTAAATAATAGAGCACGTATCAAGTGTATAATGGAATAAATAAATATTGAGTATATAAAGAGTATATATTGAGTAGATATTAGTGATGTTTGATTCAAGAACGAATAGTTAAAAAATAACAAATATTTTGTGCGATCCGTACGTATAAAAGACAGATCGGTATGTATGAACGCTACCTGCGAGTGGATTGTTAATTTCGTTCACTTGTTCTTGGATTTGCACGTGTGTTATCTCTATGATCCGGTACCTACAATCCGTATCTGCAAGCTGATCGTACATTATGTTTTGTGCATATTCATCACTTTATGAGGACCCTTTTTCTATGTGGTGTTTAAATGTGTGTACTTAAGTAGATCATCAGACACATTGTTTCTTCATGGGCCAAAATAAACCAAATTATGTTGATTGATTATGAAACTGAGAATGTTGGCTATATTGTGTACCATTTGTCTACTTGTCTGTCTGTTACCGTATCACCCAGTAAATGCGAAAGCACATTAGACTACCGTTAGGGGTATAACGATACTCATTCGTACCGAAATTTTTCGGTACGGGTCTAACGGTTCGATGCACGTTTCATTTTATTAAAAAAAAAAAAAAAAAAGTTTTTATTGATTATCACACAGTCTGTGAGTGTCTTGTCTTGATGTTTTGTGTTGAGGACCACAATGGAAATAAGTCCTGGACTTTATTGTGTTTTTATCCTCAATTGTATTTGATGTCTTTTCATTTGTGTAAGGCATTTGTTTGATACAATTTAATAAATCAAATCTAAATCAAATCTAAAAAAATTGTTTAATAAAAACAAAAAACTGCTGTACCGAAAAACATACCGAACCGTGACTGAAAAACCGAGGTACGTACCGAATCGTGGCTTCAGTGTATCGTTACACCCCTAACTACCGTATATTACATGATTCTAGGCTCAAATGAGAGATCCGACTCGAAATGATTCGTTAACAATAACGAGATCTGAAGATCAGAATCCAAAGAAAGATCCGAACTTCACATGACTAGTAGATATTGAGTTCATATTGAGTATACATTAAAGATTGAGTAAATATTGAGGTCATGGTATCCACCAGCCACCTTTTTGGCCGGCCAATGTGGTCGATAAGATTCTAATTTAAAGGCCAATTGTTAAATTGAATGGCCATATGTAATACACGTATAGTGTGTTTAATGCTATACTTTGGTGCGAAAATACATGTTTGAAAACAAAGCCACACGCATTGAGTGTGGATATCTTCAACATGTTTTCCACATGTTCCCTTCACAGGACTCCTACTCATCATCGTTTACATTAGCATTGGGGTTTTAAAGAGGGTTTCAAAGGGTCTGTTTCGCCATTAAGGCGCTTTTACACCTATAGTTCGGTAGACTGGGTCTGATTCAATAGTGAGGGCTAACGGACCCTAATTGAGGTGTGTCTCTGAAAAAAACTAAAATGTTTCTCAAAGCCTATTTCAGGCATTTCTCACTTTCACTCTTTACAATCAAACAGTGACGTTCAAATGTAAATGACGAAAAAAAAAGATATAGAAAAAATTAAAAAGGGATACAATTATTATTGACTACACAACCCAAACTACAGAAAAATAAATGTTGCTGTGATTATTTACTTATTGACAAGGATAGCGTCCAATACCTATCTTCTTAAAATCTGTGACCAGTATTCTAATTATTTTATTATACCAGAAATGATTGATTTACTTGGTTATACCACAGATGGTTATACCATCCCATTGATCAACAATGAATAGCTTGCTGTTGTCAGTTGAACACAGCTATCACGACCATGAACACGGCCAAAGACACCTCTGTACATATTTATATTGCCTTTAAAGAGTACCATATCAGCTCACAGCATGTGATCCAACATGCAGGTCCATTTTAAAAAGGACCTGACCTGAAAACCTTTGAGCTTTGCCAGTCTACTGCATGGAGTTAGCCACTGTAACTAAATATAACAAGTACAGTCGCTGACTCTGGATCCCTCACACACCAACAGCTCATGAGCTTGGCAATCACCAGATCTAGGTTAGTGTTGTTACAATGTTGTTGTAAAATGTCATAGGGTAATGCTACAACTCTCACTGCAAAGTGCACACACACACACACACACACACACACACACACACACACACACACACACACACACACACACACACACACACACACACACACACACACACACACACACACACACACACACACACACGTTGGATGTAAAGTTCTGTGTGCTGTGGCTTGAATTATCTTTAAAATGTTATTTGTAGTTAGTTGGCTATTGACAGGGTACACAGAAAAGCTAGGCCTTCTTGCTTTACATGTTTTATAATTTACAAAATAGGCGTCTTATTTTAGTAATTTCACTAGTCACTTAAGCCACCATTAACGCAATCCCCTTCTGACCCAACCTGGACCCAAAGGTAGCTAGACGACCAAACGCCATGCCTCCCCGTGTAGGCTATGTCAATGCATTACCCTACCTGTTAAGTAAATAGAAGAACAACATGACACAGGACTGCTGCAACTAGGTCAAATACACAGTGGAGAATCAAAGAGGACGAACAGATTGCTAGGGACAACCAACAGGTGCAGCTGGTGAGTGAGTGGATCAGGGCTGGATGAAGACTAGGACCAGAGAACACAGCCAGGGGCGGGTCATCTTTTGGCAGGGGCCCCCTCTCAGGCCCTGGGCACAAGCACTAGGTACAAGTTAGGGCAACGGTTATCCACGCAACACAATCATCGCTATGTTGGGACTGCTCTAAAGCAGCAGGCGGATAAACTGGGTGAACCCCCCCTCCCTCCACATACCCCCCTAACTCGACCTCTTTCTCTTCTTGCCCATATTAGTCACTCTGAGAACGGGGCTGGGATAAATATAGGGCCAGGCTGCATGCAGGCCAGGCCGTGCTAGGGCCTAATGAGTTCACACCATGCACACTCATACAACCTTTGAGGGCCTGAGAGAGTGACCTGCAGTGTGTGTGTGGAACCAAGAGAAACTAACAAATATAGGGAGAGAGAGAGTAGACCCCATACCAGCAAATGCAGAGCAAGCAACATAAAACAGCATGTTGTCCACATATTAGGCTTTGCTTGTGTAATACATGAGTTGTGTGGTGTGCATATGTAATTTCCCACAATTTTGGGAAACCTTATGTTCCAATTTTAAGAAGTATGTTTTTTAATGTTTTATATGCCTTTGAAGATCTTGCAAGGCACTTTGCAAATACAACATATCATCATTATTAGGTGGTAAATTGGCAAAAATACTAGTCAAAGCATAAATGAAGGGGTGGATTCAAGTGAAGAATCAATATTCACGATTCAATACAAGGGACATGATTCATTTAGTGTGGTAGAGAGCAAACTGATCAAGTGTGACAGATTCCAATGTCAAACTCAACGATAAGTAAATTCTTCACTAACTGCCAGCTGGTTGGAGAATCCCTGCAGGTCCAGACCCAACACCTTGTGTAGACAACGTGTGAGAAACTATACCGATTCAGTTTCCAGTCTCCAGACTGGTCCAGAATACATGTCTGGGGGGCCACACACACACACACACACACACACACACACTGGAGATAGGCAGCCAGCATGGCGAGCTGCAGCCGGAAGCTGGCCCAGAGTCACGGTGCTGGGCTATTCTGAGAAGGACGGGTCGGAAAGCCCCTTCAAGGAATCTTCCGGTAGAACCACATCATGAATGGAAAATGCTTGGGGAGGCAACTGGTTGTTAGTCCAACTATGGTGTAAAAAGTTGTAGCCTATAGTACTTACTGCGCGAAAATGTGTTTGAACGTGTGATTGTACAATCGTCAACATAGAATATCCCAATTATATTTGCGGGCACTTTATCTAGTGCTACATGACGTTGACTGTGTGCCAAGGACAATTTCAAAGGATTCTTGAAGGAATCATTAAACAACATTGGAGCCAATGACATTCACACTACTTGGCCTTTACTGGACACCATTAATGTGCCATAAGGAAAAGCAGACCGTGATTAATCCAGTCAATTGAACCACTGGAATATGGCTGTACCCTTCTCCCCCCTGAGGGCCTATTTGCATGCACAAGACACACACTTTGATGGGTATACAGTCAAAGGGACTTTTACTGTAAATAGCTTACTTGTACAACTGTCGCAACAAGGAATCAGCCACAATATATTGCTTGTGTGCAAACACTTAGTTTGGTCGGTCAGCAGTCCATTATGAATGTCATTCTTATCTTTCTTTCCCTGACTAGGAAAACACACACACACACACACACACACACACACACACACACACACACACACACACACACACACACACACACACACACACACACACACACACACACACAGCGGAAGGAGCATGAGTGTATAATAAGCAAAATAACAATGCACCAGGTAGCGCTTATCTCCACTGAAAGACTCAGCGCCCCTGTAATTTACCCAAGGCCCCAAACAATGGTTACGCGTTACAATTCCCACTGGTATTCTGGCCCATACATGCCTTTAAAACACATAGGCAAGCACACAAAAAAGACCAGTAGAGGGTAAGGAAAACAACGTCCTGCATCAAGTGTCTACAACCGGGGCTCTCACTGTGTTGATCAGGACTCGCGTGTCAGGCCAGACGGCAGAGCCCTGCTGACTGGTACTACGTAGGATAAACAAAAACACCCAAGTTCCAACTAAACAGCATGAGCTGTTCAAAACAAGGAAGTTCAAGCCTTCTCACATTTGATGGCAAAGCACCAGCAACACGTGCCTTTAATTACATTGTGCGCTATTAAAGCTTCCCCTCAACCTGTATTGAGCAACTTTATTAAAAGTTTACGCAATAACTAACTTGGCTAGGGTTACCTTGGCTAGGGTAAAAAGACCAGAGTAACAAGAACAACAATAACCTTCTCCAACATGTACATGTCAATTGCCCTATCGTCCCTATGCAACCTAAAACGGTTAAATAGGGACAAATGCAGAACATTTCTTACAATATACTATTAGGCAATCATCTAATGAACTGCAAACTATATATTTGGCTCCAACAATAGTTAACATGGATATGTGACGAGATGACTCTTTCAACTACTAGATCCAGACTGGATAAGTTTCCCACGGCCAGCCTTCAATGAGATGGACAAAGTCTTGGCATCTAGAGGGGACTTAACAAAATCCATAAGTTTTATCACATCAAACTGCCCACTTTAACAGGTAGAGCTTTTTGAGGGGAAACATTTGGTTAAACAAAACAAGAAACTAAATCGAAACTAAAAGGGCAGGCATATGGGAAGCTCCGTGCATGGTGAAGCGGAGGGAACTATGCTCACTTGTATGGATAACTGAGTAGCCTGTAAACGTGTGAGGATCTATCGAGACAGTAATGGGTCACACCCCTATTACCCAGCAGCGGCACTGTCTTCAAGGGCATGTAGACTCATTAAAGTCCGCTCAGTAAACGCCGGAGAACCTCACTTTTAAAATAATATAATAATTCCACAACATGTCGAGTACAGTGAAGTCGTAACATTGAAACTTGCGTCAACCCCAACGTGTAACTTTATACAATGTTCAGCCTAATTGGACTTACAGTTGGTTGATTTGGTTTTGGGACCCCACTGCGTCATGGTTAAAATATGGCACAATCTTGGCCCCGCAGCACGAGCAGAAGCCCCCCAAGGAGCCGTCGGAGCCGGTGCGGGACGTCGTGCCGAGGGTCATGGCGTCTTTAGAAGAGGCGTCACGGAGGACGGCAGAATTGGACAAATGCTAGTCCACAAGTCGACTATCACTTCACTCCGGCGCTCGCGTTAAACCTCATTGTAGGAGCCGGACAGTTGAAAGTGTTCGGTGTTTTAATGAAACGCGCAGAGACCCGTGGACAGAAAGTAAACGTGTTGAGCCGGCAGGTGTAACGTTATGTTGTCTGACCACATGTCCCAGTTGACGCACTGAACACGACAGCTGTTCAACGTTTACGTTAAAAAAAACGCCATCTAAAATCTAAAATTGCGTTTAACGCCAAAAAGCATTCGTTAATAAAATATAATGAAGTGTGCTATATCCAGTGTAACGGATGACTGTCTGTAGAGTGAGATTTGGCTGAAAGTCTTTCACGAGGGAGGAGCTGCAGACATGTGCTCCGCGAATGGGGGAGCGAGAGGGAGGGAGGAGAGGGAGGGGCGACGAGCGTCACCGTCCTGCTTTACCATCGACCCCATCACCACCCCATCACCGGAGAGCAAAACAAAAACAAAGCCTCTTGACGTCCTTAAAAAGTAATTGGCTACAATCTTGAAAGTTGAGAATCACTTTATAAGGCAGAGATAAAGATAACGTCATCATGTCTATTGACAGAGGATATATTTCATTATATTGATAACTAGCAGGGTCCATGCGATGATAACAGTGGAAAAGCTGAATCCATTCTGTTAGAGAAATTAGCCTCTTTTTAGATGAATAGTCTATAAATGTGTTTGCTTTTGACTGATGAGACTGAATTAGACCCAGATGGTCCACAGGTTTAATTCAAATTTTCAAAAAATAACACTGTGGTCTCCCCTCCCCTTGTCCTCCCCACTCGCTCACTCTCTCCCCGGGAACACTGTGGTGTTGTTACATAAAGGGACAGGACAAAAGGAGACTTGGCCTTTACTATTGGGGCTTTTCAGATTAGGCTGGCATCCAGACAGTACTGCAGCCTCGATGGGTTTGACTCCTGGTCTATCGCACACAAGAACCAACCTGCAGCCTTCACCTGTTGGCAGGCTATCACCTGCTTGGAAAACAACAATTCTAGACAACAACCACTAGCCCCACCTGCCACCACTCTATGTTGTGGTCAACAGCTGGCAGCCCCCCCCCCCCCCCCAAACACACCTGTAAGGCCCCCTTGTTAGGCTGATTAGCATGTGGCTCTAATGTGTGTGGGAGGTGAAGGTATGTGTTTGTGTCTACATACAGTCTGGCAGGGCTATAGTGAGTCTCTAATAAATCTCTGGTCAGACAACTCGGCAGTGTTGACCAAACTCTGCCTACCTTTGTTCTGAAAGGGTGCTGTGTCATTGTGTGTTTGTGTGTGTGCTGTTGGGGTGTGTTTCTAATCGCTAGGGCCGGCGGTCAGCTAGCCTCCGTGCAAGGATTACAACTATTTGGATACTGACGCATTTATTTGGTTTCGATCGGTTGTCGTTGTCTGATTTATGGACGATACACACACTGCATCAGTTAAAGCCAAAGAGCAATGAAGTACAGGGAAGGAACATGAAAGCTTACGCTTTGGGAGCGTTTTGAATGCTGGGCCCATGTTGAACATTTTGTTTGCAGTAATGAAGGAGCAAGGTTTTTTTTAACTTATAAACTGAACACATTCCTGCTATGAGATACTCAGTGGGGCTGTTGGAGCTGTGTGTTCTGGGATGGGGATCTTGAAGAATAAACTAAATAAAACATCAACAAGTAGAGTCATATTTAAGATACCCATTTCTAAATGTTACCTTTTTATATTTGTATGGGTATCAGCTTATTTCTAGCCAGGAAACAGTAAACAAGCACACACAACAGCATGGCTTCCTTCACACCCCGGGGTGAACTTGTCCTCACCCCAAGTGCAGAGTGACACCCCGACCCAAACCCAGTTTTCCCTTCTCTTCCGACCACTCTCTTTCCCCGTGGCTATAATAACAAGCACCAGTCCAGGTCCTGGTGAGCCTGGGAAATCATTCAGCTGAAGTGGGAGTATGAGACCTCCAACAGCGGACAGACCTAAACTCCAAATATGTACACTTAGCGTGTGTGTGTGTGTGTGTGTGTGTGTGTGTGTGTGTGTGTGTGTGTGTGTGTGTGTGTGTGTGTGTGTGTGTGTGTGTGTGTGTGTGTGTGTGTGTGTGTGTGTGTGTGTGTGTGTGTGTGTGTGTAGGGGGGTTATCTGAAAGAACACAGCACTTCCTCTTCTACACTTTCAAAAGTCTTTCTAGACATGGATTAGCAGCATAACAACTAGTCCCCACAGTACATCAAAGCAATGGAAATGTTATGAAATACAGTACCCAGCCACATCACATCATCTTGTCCTATAGCTAGGATGTGTTTTTGACATTAGCTGTGTGTGTGTGGTGCAGTCTAGTCTGGTCTGGTGTGGTGTGTGATATACTTAAGATAGAGATAGATAGATCAGCCAAAAGTTGAGTGGATTACATCACAAGAGAAACATTAAGAAATACACACACAAACACACACTTTTCTCAGGTTACACTGGACCTATTTGAGTATCTCACCTTCCAAATTTTCCACTCCAACTCACAATTCTCAAATCACATTAGCCACAGTAAGCAGGGCGCGCACGCACACACACACACACACACACACACACACACACACACACACACACACACACACACACACACACACACACACACACACACACACACACACACACACACACACACACACACACACACACACACACACACACCTGCTACAGTCATGTGGTTCTGTTGTGGTGGTCAGTTTGGTCACCAGTGCTGGGTCACAGTAGAGAGCTGCTGTTTGTTTGTGTGCTTCCTCAGAGGGGTTGCATAAGTCTACCCTTTCCTCCCCTCACCCCTCATGCTGACTGCAGTGATGAATATGAGTTACAAGGAGCAGACATGTCCATCCAGGATGTCATGTGTGTGTGTGTTGGAACCCCCTGAGTGCGCCCCATCAGCAGACTGTTTCCAAGACCGGGGCAGGGGGCCAGGTGTTTACCATACAGTGCTCTGCTATAGTCAGGAACGAAAATGTATAGGATTGTCCTGATACTGCAGTATTAAGTGAATACAATGTTGTGGTTTGTGATAATAATGAAGATTGAATGTGTAGGGGTCACCGACTCAAAAATATGAGGAAAAACTGTCTGAACTCATGTGATGGAAAGACTTTTTTCTAGTTACCCAATCAGACCATTAATACATCCATTAGACACTTGTCATTAGGCTACAGGCCTAATTTGACTCATAGGGCCGATCACACACAGCAATGCCCCACAGATTCAGTCAAAACATTAGATAACACTGTAAAACTAATGGCCTTGGAATAGGGTTCAATGGATCCTGTTTCTGCCTCAACATACGTGAATGTAAGGCTGAACAAACATCAGGTGCATACATTAAAAGACTACACAGATTAGTTCATTAACTCCACAAATAATGTGCTTTGATGACAAGGAAATCAAGCAGGATCGGTGTAACCTGTTGGCATTACCAAATTTGCACATTCACAGACGTTATAAAAACAAATGTTTTATCAAATAGTTGGGTCTGAAATGTTCTCTCACACACACACACACGACTGATGTAACACACACACACACACACACACACACACACACACACACACACACACACACACACACACACACACACACACACACACACACACACACACACACACACACAGATGTTTGCTCATCACTCTTCATGGATGTGATATGGACACTTGGGAGCCTTGGGAGAACAAGGAGGCCTTTATTCCCAGAGATAAGACAGGCCTGTTGCCCAACGTATGGAGAAATGTACAGAATATGTTCCCCAAAAAAACAAAATATGTTTGGCCAAAACTAAAACCCTTTTTTTCTGTCAATTTATATTTGCTACAATACATTTTTGAAAGGTTAATTTAGTTCTGAGACATCAACATGTGATGTGATTTTAATTAAATAAGCTTAACGCGGCAGGTGGAGGAAGAGAGGAAGCAGGTGTCTCAAGTCTCAATGAAAGGAAAGCAGCCCTGTGAAGCATGTCCCGACAGGTTTGGTTTCGGTAATAGTCTGCTCTTAACTTTACCTACACCTTTAACTCAAAGCTAGGGTAGGCAATGTATTTTACATCCAGAGAGCAAACAAATAATCTAATCCTCCAACCCCCAAAAATATTAATCTGGTGTCTGAGGCTTTTGCAGGCCTGGGATAAGCTTGTCCAATCATTTTATTCGGCCTGAATGAAATGATGGAATGGCCTATCTGTCTACCTACAAACCCACCTACCTGCACAATCTGCCCATGCTCTCATTGCGCATGAATGAAGTCTTCCACAAGGCTAGGCAGACCTTTAGCTAAAGCTAGCGAGCTAGTCATGCGTTTAGGGGGAAAGGCTTTGGAGGGAGCTTGAAGGTATGTGTGGGATTTTTATTGGTTTGATGCTTTCAAACTCAAAACTCTTACTCTGGCTGGTTTCTCCAAGTTGCCTCTAGTAGCTTTAACTACGATATCCTTAAACCTGTCGTGGATCAATAGACTTGCTCTATCAGTGAACACGCTGGTGATAGAAAGGATTTGGTTTAGACCAAAAGTCATGTATACTATATAATTGTGTACCAACTACATAGTGAATTGACTGCTTGAAATCATTCAGGATTAGGTTAGCCATTGTTTCAAATGACAAGGTTTATATATATATGGATCACCATGTGGACATTTTAAAATGTCATACTGATTTGAGTTGTCAGTTATTGAGAAATAAAACTTCACACAAACGTCTACCAATGTATTCTTCCAATTAAAAATTAAAAAAAGAGGTCAGGGGCTCAACTTACAGTTGCGGTTTGGACAGTAACCTTCAGTAATCCTTAAGCAAACACAAGAGCCGCAGCATCCTGGGCTTTGGTATGAAAGGAAATGATGTGCGACAGAAAGACAATGGGACAGACAAGGTCAGAGAGGGAGGGAAGCTCCACATTTCCCCTACCTCCCTTCCTGCTCTTCAGCTGCAGCTCATCCGCGCTCCCTTAGAAGTTTCACCCGTACAGCTCCTTCATAGACCTGAGTTTCACCCGTACAGCTCCTTCATAGACCTGAGTTACCTGCCCACCCACACACAAACCCAGTCCAATGGAAGCTAAACTATATCAATGGAGGGAATCTATACAAGGGAGAGGCAGTGAGGCCTTTTCAAAATAGTGTCTGAGCCACCTCAGTGCTTTGACAACTTTAGAGGTCTGCCCTATTTATACAGCCAGAATCACCTCCCACGCCTTACCTTTACACAACTTTTGGAGAGCTAGAAGGGGAAGGGTAAAAGTTAGCATTGGAAAAGTAAAGCATGTCTTACTTAGACCCTTCTAACCATACGCCTTAATAAGGAAGATCCGAGTATCAAACCATTATTTACAATTCCAGTGCCGTGAACAGCCTATCATTTTAGCACTTTAAAGAATGTGTGTGTGCGTTACTGTCTTCAATTAAATGCTTTCTAAGATGCAAGTATTCAGATGTTTGCTTGATGTCCGGCCCCACAACGGCTGAACAGTAGACATGGATGGAGGGACTCGTCTGTTATTAAATTCGGTGCAATGGTGTGTTGCAGGGATTCCTTTACCGCACTGCAGTAGCGTTACACTTGACTGATGGGTCAACTGGCCCGTAGTCACCCAAACAACACTGCTTGTGCCAGCCTGCGTGTGCATGTGCATATGTGTGTGTGTTTGTGTGCGCATGTGGCGGAAAAAAAGAGTTGGAGCAAGGTTGGGTGTGACTGAAAGAAAAGGAATAACAAAACAATGGGCAGTCCCCTTCCCCTAAACAAACAAACAAACTAAGAGAATAAACACATGTGCAAACGCATTGTGTTTGTATGGCGGCCCTTGAACAGCGTTTCCCCTCCTCACACAAGCGGCCCCTTTAACGCGCCTGGCAGCTGGACCATGGACTAGTGGGCTGAGAAGCTATACCTCCATATTCCATATGTGGGGCGTGGTACACACTGTTAAAAAAGATCTCAACTGTTATGTAATATGCTCTGGGGGTCAGGCTGTGTGGCCTTTGGATGCCCCCCCCCAACCGATTGACTGTGTGTGTGTGTGTGTGTGTGTGTGTGTGTGTGTGTGTGTGTGTGTGTGTGTGTGTGTGTGTGTGTGTGTGTGTGTGTGTGTGTGTGTGTGTGGCTACGTGGGTATGACTTCACCAGCTGTAGTTTCATAGAATTACCTAACAGATAATGGGGTCCACATGTCTTGTGCGATTCGGGGTGTGTAAAAGGCTTGGTGGTGGTGGTGAAGTCACTGCGTTTCAATTCAGGGACATCTGATGGGGGCCAGGAAGCTTCATTCCTGATGCTCTATGGCTGGCTGCTATTCTTCCCACACACTTTATATTATGAGGCTGGCTGGTTTCTCCTAAAACGAGGTCTCTTGGTTTCATCGCTTTACTGTGCCAACTGCTCTAACGGGATAGGATGTTTAAAATAAGCATTCACAAAATAACAGTACAATGTGGGATGTCTCGGCACAGCAATAATATGCTTCAATCATCGTTTATCAGTTACGAGTATGCTTAGGACTGGGGGGTTCCACACCCAGATTAACAACCCACCTGCAATGTTAGAAGCCAAACAAATCAAATGTTCTTTTTTCTTCTTTCTAAAACATCTGTGTTCAATGAGAGCCGAGGCGAAGGAAGTAAACAAGCCCTTGACAACGTGCTGTACCACTTGACATGATTTCACCGTTGCTAACCGCTGATGTTTGAGGAAATGTATCAGTTGTAATGAGTATCTGGACAACGTGTCGATGTAGGGTGCTCAGATAGCCAGGCTCAACACCCGGATGCTGCTTCTAGGCATTGAAATGGATGGCAGAAATAAGACTAACATTGACTTTTCCCGGCCTTGTCCTTTGAATGAACCCATAATAATTTACAAACCATGCCATACAATTGCTTAGGTCATGACGATGACGTCAAATGCAAAAAAAAAAAAAACCTGACAAAGCCTGACCATTGAGATTTCACTTCAAAAGATTTACATTAGTCAAACAAATCCGTTTTCAAAGTGCGGTAAGATGAAAAAGTGATGTTAGCCTTTGATATCCTACTCTCGATTGATTCCCATGCCTGGTTCTCCAGAGCCACATTCTGACTGAACTAACATTGGAGTCAGAAGACCAAAACAACTCAATAACCACAAATGCACAATCAAGCATTTCATGATTCACATACCCAAAAACATGTGAACAACTGTACATCTACTTGTCAATTGTTTAGCATGTTCTGTTGTGTCAGCCTGTGCTTTGCTCAGCAAATGTAGACCCAATCTCTTTGGCAGGTATGATACATTGTCTCTGAGCTTCATCAGTGTCTTCAACCACGTTCATCTTGTTCAACAACTTTTGAATGTTTTAATAACATACGTTTCTTCGTCACCTGCCTGAAGCGCTTTATAGCTTTGTTGCCGATACTGTAGCTACACTCCATACAAAATAACAAACATACTGTTCTCCAAATCATTAAATGTACATTTATAAATTGTTTTGAGCATTTGTGATTATTAAACAAAGCAAACTAGATAACCGTCTATGACTTTGACTTCGGGGAAGAAGTTTTGGTGTGTGCGTGTGTGTACAAACACAGGCTGTATTTAATACCTGGTAAGAAGCCAAGAGGAAGTGAAACTATAACATAACACACACACCCCATGTGTAGTTCATTTTACAATGTAAATAAAAACAGAACCACTTAATAGGTCGCTACACAAGGAAACAAAAGGACAGTATCTGCAGTGATATCCACACAAAGACCCACGTCACCCAATGGCTCAGAACGCTGTTGTTGCCATCAGTTGACACATATAATGCAAAGTATAACCAGAACGCATAGACGAGAAGAGATGGCAACACAAATAGGATAACCACAAGCTGAGAAATGTAAATTCCACTTAAAAAAAAATCATAACCCAAAGTCTGTAGAGCGTTCCTACTGTGAACAGTGATGTCACACTCCCCCTGGTGGCCATTGTACCGTTTTACAACAAGTGGATCATAACAGAGAATCAAATGCCTGTGCTGAATGAGTAAAGAGACAGGAGATCCAGAGACACATGTTTTAAATAAACAGGCCTCACCTCCGAGGCTGGGAGCGACGGTCATCTTCTCCACTCCCCGATTCCTGTGGGGGGAAAGACACAGAAGAACCACTCTGTTAGGGTCAAGAGTGAAGCCACAGCAACATCGGCAGGTACTGGAAGTAAAATATAAATGACAACAAAGAAAAAGACTTAAGATTGATTTGTATTTACTCTAACTGCTGTAGTTTAATGTTTTTGTAACATCCTGTTTTCTACAGGGAAGTTTACTCCTTTACCATCAAACCCAGAGTCAGAGACTCAATTAACTTTCTGTTCAGATCATTTCCTGATCTGTTGGCACTCTGTAGTGGTTACGTGGCAGCATGTCATCCAGAGTCAAAGACCTGCATGAGAGAAGCCCAGAGGAGCAGAGATAAAGCTGCAATGGACTGAAAGTCTGTCTGTGTTGGTTTCCTTCCCCAAAATGCAATCATCCCCTACAACACACACACACACACACACACACGTAATCCCAGCCTGATTCACTAATCCCTCCCCTTAACACTCAAGAGAACTTTCTCTCAGTTCCCAAGCCCATGGCATGTACATAAGCACAACAGAACCCTTTAACACACATACAGAAGGGAACTGTAAGCCAGTCCTATGAGTGTAGCGTTAAGTGTCCCATGGTGAGGCTGCAGGGGCTGGTACTGATCGAGGAGATGATGAGGAGCAGTAGGTCAGAGGGGACAGTAGGCTGGGGAAGAGGGGAAGAGCAGGAGCTGTTTTCAAGCATCCTGTGCTTACACTGCTGCCACAAATGTGATGAGACCCAGGTGGAATGCAGGCAGGCAAGCAGACAAGCAGGCCAGCATACTGGATGGCTGGCTTGTCACTGGGTGGGTGGGTGGGCGGATGGATGGGTGGGTGATGACGTGCATTGGAATTCCAAGGAATTATGGTGTTGCAGCCTACTGACGTTGGGGGAGATACAAGTGTGTAAGTGATGAGAAGAAGACGGTGATGCAAGGCAAATAGAAAGCCTGTCTCTCAAAGACGCGCAAACACACAGGCCCAGAAATGCTTATACTGCAAATTTCAGATTGTCTCTGACACGATTGATCAAGCAAATAGTTAACTGGACATTTGAACACCATCATTTTCTTATTTAACCGACATAAAGAATGGCGGTAGAGGTTGGTGTCCATGGTAACGACACCACATGGATCTGTAGGGAGTGGCCTCAGAGCCAATGGGAACAGGGCATTTGTTGTACTGCTAGGCAGATTACATTACACAGGTGTAGGGGCAGCTCTCCCCCACTTAGCAAGAAACAAGCAAACGTAGTCCATAATTAATCAAAGGGTTGGATAAGCTTATGCTTGCATATTTAAATGGCCAAGGGGCTCAAAAAGGAGCTCCACACTTGACCTAAAGCTCCAGCCAACCTAATCCTATGGGGAAATCCCCCTAGCATGCAGCTCTATGTTATAGGGGTGGTGTTGTCAACGTCATGGCTGCTGCTGCCTGTGCCTCCTCCTGCTGCTGATGCTGCCTACGGTTCTCTCCAGGCTTGGTTCTCAGAGCCCCTCCCTCCAGACACATCTTCACTAAGATCCACCCGCACCTCCAGGCTCCTCACGTGCGTACTACTCACATGGCCCGGTTCACATCGCACAGCGAGGGCCGGACGGGTCTCATGACAAGCAGCTGCTGGGCTCGGGTGATGCTTGATATGGACACTAAGATCTCCTTTCAGACAGAGAAGCCCAACGTCTTTCTACAATGTTTCTGCTGGGGCTATCCAAACAAAGTGCTAATGATGGTGGTTGTGGGCTTGTGAACACTTCTCTACTCATGTCAGAAACCGGAGAGTTGTTGTTGAACACAAACAGGTTTAGTGATTGAGTGTGCGTCAATGGCAACTGATAAGAGCAATAGCATCTACAATAGTAGATGCACATCAAACCCATGATTGATCATTTTAAATATGTAGCTAACCTCTGGCTGACCATTGTCCAGAGATGAACAGGTGTGGTAATATTTACTATATATATATATATATATATACTATAAATACGATATAATACAACTGAATTTGACTTATTTACTTTATACAGTTGTTGCTTAATAGTCTGTGAGTAATAGATGCTATGTTTCAGACCCTCACTATTGTAGTGTTTTTGAATACTTTGAATAAGTATACAACCAGTGTTGTATACAAATTGAGTTCAACATGGATCATTTCACTCTGCATAGCTGTCCCATGTAACACAAGTGTGTGTAGAAAGTGTGTGTGTTGCTTTAAGATCTTTGAAATGTTTATACAAAGGAGACCACTGATAAGGAAACTAAACTATGCATTTATTCTACAGTTGAGTGGAGCGGTAGACAGGCACCGGCCTCTACTGCATGGGCTATCTGTGCTGGAACTATCTGCAATCTACGCCAATGCTTCGTATTTATCTCTATTCCTATTCAGGGTGTGGTATTTCCCTCTTCCTACATGCTAGCCTAGCCCCTGGGACTCTGGAAACACACACAACTCATTGGACAGAGGGATGAGGGGATTCTCTTTTTCCATCCAACATAGCCAAGCTTATATAGCACACATTATATCCATGTAACCCGCTAATTACTCCATTGTGTAGCAGCAGAAGTAGCATCCAGGAAATAGTTACAGTCATGAGGGGAGTGTTTACTGGCTAAAACACACAACCGTGTTTAACAGAAGTGAAGCGGTGACCCTAAGGAACATCAACTCTATCTGAGTGAAATGATAAGGAGGACCACGCTTGCAGTGACTGGACCTTGAGACGGACCAGGAAGCTAGCTGACACCGTTCACTCACCCAATACACAGACCCACGATCACTTAGTCAATCCTAATCTATACCCTTCTATTTACATTCAAACGGATAGCCGCACACACACACACATGCACGCACACACACACACCCATAGGTCCCGCTGAAATGTTTTCAATGGACTTTGAGGACACTTTAGCGGACAAGGGGTTAGCCCTGTGACCAGCTAGCCGCCCCGGACGGTGATACTACTCACCGAGACGCAGGGGCTGGAGGTGGTACTCGGTGTTGGAGAGCGCTGAACAGTGACCAGCGCCATCCCAGCTGTGGTAGTGGGTGTGACGGTCACCTCGGCGAGACAAGCTCGGACAAAATCAACATATTGGACACACAATGTGCAAATATCCCGGGGTTGTCGAGAGACGCTGCTGGGTTGCTTACCCGGGCGTCTGACGCATGCGCGTGGGGTACCAGCTGTCAGATCAGATGCATGGGGGTCGACTGGCTGCTTGACCACTCAGAAAGAGCGCAAACGAGTAATGCCGTCTTTTAGTTTTAGAAGATGATAATCATGGCTTGAAAAGGATATGGAAAATATTATGATTTTAAAAAGGAGCTATGACGTGGCATTGCAGTAGGTTATTCATCTTGAGCAGTTGTTTGTTGCTTCTCTCCCTTTAGCATGATACCCCTGGCCTCAAAACCCTTGAAGATCATGCGGTTAACCTTCACCAACAGGGTTAATTGATCCGACCTTCTCCTTCGCCTGGAACCTACTATACATTCTCTGCAAGCAGTAGCTGGTCTGTTATATACGTCATTTATCAACGTATGGATGAGGAGGGAGACAGAAACAATTGTGGGATGGGGTGTGGATTTGTGTGGTTGGGTTTGGTTGCAGGGGGAGAGAACGCACAGAGACTGTTCATTCTTCATTTTCTGGGTCATTGGCTTCTCCCTTGCCCCAACATCACCCCCCTTTCACAAACACACACACACACACACACACACACACACACACACACACACACACACACACACACACACATGCTCTCACATGCATGCACACACATGCACGAGCACGCACACGCATACACACGCACACACACGCGCACACACACACACACACACACACACATACAAATTTATCCCATGACGTAGCAATGTGTCAGGGAGAATTGGAGAGGAGCCAAGAGAAAGACATTTGAAAGAAAGGCATTAGGGAGAGAATGTAAAGAAAAATATAAATAGAGATTGAGAGAAAGACAGACAGAGAGAAGAAGGCAACCTATAATTCTTCTAGAGTAGAGGAGTGACATAATGATGGATTACTCATCCTGCCTACCTTCTCTCATCCCCTGTCCTACCCCATCCCCCAAGTCATGACGTGTGCAGCCTACTAAACCATATACTGTGTGTGTGTGTGTGTGTGTGTGTGTGTGTGTGTGTGTGTGTGTGTGTGTGTGTTGATTAGGTCTGTCAGAGTGTGTTTGTGGATGTGATTAGGTGTGTGTGTGTGTGTGTGTGTGTGTGTGTGTGTGTGTGTGTGTGTGTGCCTGCCTGTCTACCCTGTATGAATTCACCATAACCAACTGGCATTAATATTAATCTCATCACTCAAAATTGTGTGGGGTTAAATTGGGTTTTGCTGCTGCTGTCTAGTTCAAGTGCTGCCGGACCTATAAGCAGGCTCCTGCAAACCTCTCATTTCCATGGTGTGACAAAGCTAATGAAGCAGATCGGATTTATCTCAAGGAACAGCCTATCTGCCTCCTCGGCTGATCCTACTCACTTCTATCAGTCCCCAATGCCCCAATGCATATACCATATAACACCCAGGATAACAGGAGATGGGCCGGAGGGGGGGGGGGGGAGAGAGAGAGAGAGAGAGAGAGAGAGAGAGAGAGAGAGAGAGAGAGAGAGATGGGGGGCTGGGTCAGAGAAAGCAGGAGGAAACAGGAGTAGGATTAGTAGAGGATGAATTTGGATTGGGGACCGCAGAGTGAAAAACAGAGACAATAGGCCTAGAGAAAATCCTGCTTGTAAATAAACCTCTGCTAGCACACAGGGGATTGCATCTCCTACGGATGCTGATGACGCACAAGGGCTGTGTGTGTGTGTGTGTGTGTGTGTGTGTGTGTGTGTGTGTGTGTGTGCGTGTATATAGACATTGACTCATTCATCCAGCAGTTCTCTCTCTTGGGGATACTGGACCTTTCTAACGATGATATACTCACCCAATCATTTCCTTAAAAGCCCCCTGAGTAAACCATCGCTCCATTCCTTCTAGCCACATAAAGTCCACCACACCCCGCTGGCCTTCTGATCTCTCCGCGGCGCTCTACTCTCCCTAGTGGCCAGATCTAGTCAACACACCTACCGACTGAAAATGTGTGGTATCAAATAAAAACCAAAAGGTGGAGACATGACTCCAGAACACATCCTGGCGGACTTGTACACCGAAGGAAGATCATATATATGTCTTCATTTTCAGTAGGCCTACAATGTGTAGGCCTACACATTGTAGACCTACAGTAAATACACCTATTTGAAAATTATTTGCAATGGATACATATTAAATATTACATTTATTTACATTATTTATTATATATATATAATATATAAAATCATGCTATAATATATGTATTGTATTATATTTTCCACCCATGGATAGTAGACTACGTCAATAAGCACTCAGATATAGGTACTGAACTCTACTGAAATCTAGCTGTTTTAATGTATACATTGAAAGAAAGAAGAAATAAAGCAGGAAAGTAAAAAAAAAAGCTTTAGTGACGTTTTAATTCATCTAACATTGTTATTGTCTGCATAAAATGAATACAGGGGAAAAAAGCATTAATCTATTAATCTAGCCTTTAAAATGTATAAATAGAAACAAAACAAGAAACAAAACAAGGAAGAAAGAAATAATGACAGAAGGAAAGAAAGAATGACAGAAAGAAAGAAAGAAAGACAGAAGAAATGGGTGGTTGTGGTGAGGGAGGAAATAAGATGGTTGTAGCCCTGCTTGCAAATATGAGTTCATTAGTGAAGCCACCAGGGCGCTCGATGAAAATCAAGGCCTAGGTCTGATAAAGGCGCGGAGCGATGGGAGTAGAGGTGAAAGAAATTATTCATTTCCTGTTCCTCAGAGGCCGAGACTCAGTATCAGTGGATCAGCTGAGTAGAGAGGACAGACGGATAGAGGGAGAGGAGAGAGAGATAGATAATGAGAGAGAGAGAGAGAGAGAGAGCGAGAGCAAGAGAATGAGAGAGAGAGATTGTGTGAAAGAGAGAGAGAGAGAGTGTGTGAGAGAGAGAGTGTGAGAAAGAGAGGGAGACGATGGGAAAGAGAGGTAAATGCCAGTCTATCAGTTGAGTGAGTTGAGGAGACAAACCGGCTGTTATACTGAGGGAAAAGGATGAAAGAGAAGGTTTGTCTGATGATATGCAGGGAAGAGAGACATATTTGGAAGAAATGTCAAACTTGCAGTTTCTCTAAAAGAGGGGAGATAAAAGTGTTGGGTAACTATGGACCATTTACAAAAAAACACATGAAAGGGTTGGCATAGTCAAACTGAAAGCTCACAGTCCAGAATGCTGTACAAACAACACACACACACACACACACACACACACACACACACACACACACACACACACACACACACACACACACAGACTCCCCTTGGTGAATCTAAATGAATAAATGGAGAAAAAAACCTGACCATATAGGCAAAGCGAGAGAAAGAGAGTAAATGAGGTGGAGGAGCTGATAGGAAGCCTGATAGTCAGGTGTGAGCCGGCCAGGCGGGCTGGCAAGGAGAGCAGAGCCTGAGATGACAGAGGTAAGGCGTAGGGATACGCATGGCGCCACTGTTTTAATATAGATCCTCAGCGATAGGGCTGCCAGAAGAACACAGGATGTGTCCATCAGTCAGGAGTCAGCCGCTAGGAGGAAATTGCCACAATAAAACACACACACACACACACACACACACACACACACACACACGCATACATACATACATACATAGTTACTATCACATGTGTGTACGCACACACACACACACACACACGCACGCACGCACACGCACGCGCACACACACACACACACACACACACACACACACACACACACACACACACACACACACACACACACACACACACACACACACACACAGATCTGCCTGACAGGGAATAAAGCAGATGCGCTCAACCATGTGAACACACATTCCTCAGAATGGCTGACTGTCTGAAATAGTACTTTAGAAAAAGATTTGTATATTTTACAACTATTCCATTTTACATAATGGTCTGTGTATCAACATAGGTCAAATAACTAGATAACAGTTAATCCTTTTTTTGATATACTGTCATTTTGGGGATTCAATATGCACTTAGTACGTGCACTGGTTTAGGTTTGGATTAACTAATGGGTTAGACTATATCAGAGATGGAGTTGGGAGACACTGGGAATATTCGCTATTCAACTGAAAGACATTGTACATCTTTGTCTTTCTTTATCCCTCTCTCTTAAGTCTTTATGTGTGTGTTTGTGTGTGTCCCTCATCAACGATTAATCCTCTGGCTGAAATTGTAGTCAGACTGTAACTACAAACACACACACACACACACACACACATACACAATGAAGTGTGCTAATGTTTTGTATGCTTTGGATCAGAAGACATCTATTCAAAAGCCTGTGACCTCAAGTGAGTTAATTAAGCGTCTTACTTTTCTCTTTTTAAATGTAATCTGCCTGAGCACATTCTCGGTTTAACCTCTGCGTAATACATAATCCGAGCTACCCAGCTCTTTTTGTAAAGATGAAATTGCATATCAGAAAGCTGTATTGAATTGACATGAACACCAAGCAGGTGTGAAAATGAAAGGAAAGGAACAGAAAGTGACCTTTCTAAGGCCACAAGCATCACTTTCCTCCAATGACCATTGCCTGATGTACCTAGAACGTTTTCAATAATTCAAATACATGGGTTAGGTAGGGAGGTAGGTACAATTAAAGTGTTTTTATGGTGGTTTGTGCACTGTACAATTTTGTAATGCAAATGAATGTTTGCCAACATGAACCATTGATCCAGGTTGTTGGACAGGCACCAATAAGGTGTGATTATGTCAAGCACATGAGCAGCAATGACAGGTTTCCAAAAATGTGTTTGTTATGGAGAAGACATGACTAGCTACCACGGTAGAACAATAAAAAATGCACCTATTGGGTTCAGATCAGAGATGCCATTCCACCCATCACACAACAGTTTCCCTGGCTCCCAGGAGGACGATGGAGTCAGCAGAGGGACTCCAGTACAAAACACCCCTTCTCACAGAACAGACTCTGAACTGTTGTTGGGTGGATATGTGCATACAACAGCATTTCCCAATGAGGTTTCCATCATACATGTACATAAAATACAGTTTGAGCTGCCACGGTCCAGAGCACCAAAAACCTTTAGCCGTGGCCTGATGGACATCCCACCAACCCCATGTTGCTGTTCCAGGTGACTTGAGGCTCGACCCAGCAGCAGTATTTTGCTTGTAGAATTGAATTTATAATAGGTTGTTTGGGTTTGGATTGGTAACACCAGGAGGGTTTGCATAATGGGTACGCAAGTATTCAAAGGTATGTGTTGATTATTGTTAAATTATTATTTCCATTCCTTACCAATGATGTACATTGATGTACGTTGCCCCAGATGGCGAGTATGTCAATGTCAAATGAATACACAACAATGAATAAGTTAGATATTTCATACACTTTTATTATCTGATATTTCATATATTTATCATTTGATATTTCATATATCGTTTTTCTATACAGGCTTTACGGTCATTACAATCTGTCACCAACATACATAGATTTTATATAAGGTTAAGTGAGGGAGACAGAGAGAGAGAGAGAGAGAGAGAGACAAACAGACAGACAGAAGAGAGGCAGAGAGAGAGAGAGAAAGAGAGAGAGAGAGAGAGAGAGAGAGAAAGAGAGAGAGGCAGAGGGAATCATTTCCATCATTAGCTATTTTGGCAGTTGACAAGACAAGAGTACACAATGCACACACACACACACACACACACACACACACACACACACACACACACACACACACACACACAAGCACACACACATGTACGCCCGCACACATACACACTCATATCTTTGAACTGCATTCATTCCCTCACACGTCACCCTGTAACGTAACTGAACAGCTGGACAGTTTTAGTTTTTTCTTTATATCTCGCACCCTTTGCCCAATTACAACTGTGCACACATGGACGGAAGCGTGCGTACAAACACACAAACACACATACACACACACACACACACACACACACACACATACTGATACTCAGGCATTGAGTGAGGAAGGACACAAGGTAGATCAACGACACTGATACCAGACTGACTAGATATGAACATGTACATGTACAGTACAGCCATCTTTTTTTATCCTTCTGTTCCTACACACAGACATGCACACACACAAGGGTGCGATGATTCCAATTCTAAATTAAAAAAGAGAGTTGATTTGATACAATGCATTTATCTTCAAAACGGTTTTATAGAACACTTATAAAATACACACAGCTCCTTCCAAGTGTTGCGTATTGGACAAGCAAAGGAACGC
>NC_140274.1:8175033-8190033 GCF_964030765.1 Micromesistius poutassou | reverse complement strand
GATGGACAGATGTGGAGGGAAAAAAGAGAGGGATAGGGGAACAGTTTTTAAAGATTGTCTCATTGACATCTGACATGAGTCCGAGTTGAGTATGTGTTCAGAGTCAAGAAGATCCTGAAAGGAAATGAGAGACCTCTGTTCCTCATTTCCCAGACAGAGGAAACCGTGAAAACAACAACAACAGGGAAAGCTAATACCGGTGGGGGAGGGTTGTTGGTTGTAAGCAACATTAAATCGACTTTCATATTGCGAGACATTGAACTCAT
The DNA here is from genome assembly GCF_964030765.1 of Micromesistius poutassou. Taxonomy (NCBI): domain Eukaryota; kingdom Metazoa; phylum Chordata; class Actinopteri; order Gadiformes; family Gadidae; genus Micromesistius; species Micromesistius poutassou. The sequence goes on along the minus strand of NC_140274.1, from coordinate 8,189,767 downwards.
ATCCTCAGCGGCAGAAAGGGTTTTCCAGTGAATATCAATAGTGTGATAACAGCCAGGCGGAACCTCTCCAGATGGCCCACACTCAAACCCACACCCACACACACACACACACACACACATACACACACACAAAACTGAGACTAGATCCTATCGCACGTCTGAACAATATGGGGAGTCCTATCTCTTGTTTGTTGACGGTTGTCCGGCATAGAACAATACCAGAAGATAACACTTGACACTGTGTTGTTTCTGAGCAGTGCTGGTAAAGCCCCTAGAGAGGGTTTGCCTTTGACAGCAAAGTACACAAATACACACAAATACACACTCCAGCTCAGTTCTAACAAGGCCAACGTAAGTGCTGGGGAGGAACTATGTTCCATAACAGGGTCAGAAAAAGGTCAAATCACCACAGGAGCAGGCAAAGAGCAGCAGAGGTTCAACTGTACACAGAGAGAGGTGGCCATCACAGTGGGTTTGGTGACTCGGGTCAGAGTTGGGAAGCGGACTCACTGTGCTGTCCAGACCCAGCATGATCAGCATGAGGAAGAAGATGACAGCGAAGAAGGTGGAGGCGGGCATGTTGGCTATGGCCTCTGCGTAGATGATGAATAGCAGACTGGGACCTGGAGAGAAGGACAGAAAGAGAGAAGGGGAAACAGAGAGAGAGAGAGAGAGAGAGAGAGAGAGAGAGAGAGAGATGTTGTTTTCATGTTTCAAGTGTAGACACCCCTTAGCCTTTGCTGAACAGGCCACTCTGTGGAATACGCTAACTTGAACTCCAAACCGACGGTTTGAGGTTGGATTTTTCCTAACAGTAGCTATTTTTAGTTTATAATGAGATATACATTTTTGTTTGTGTGTTTGTCCTACCCGCATCCTTGGCCACTGCGCTCACGTCCTGCTGTCTCATCTCGGCCATGTATCCCAACACAGTGAAAATGACAAACCCAGACAGGAAACTGGTGAGGCAGTTCACCGAGCTGGTCAGCAGTGCATCTCTGCAGGGGGGGGGGGGGCAAAAGAGAAGGAGGGAGAGTGCCGGTAAATAAAGTTTAGTAAAAGACCAGAAACAAGCCTTGCCCACTCATCCATTCACAGGCATACTATTATGAGTTAATTTAGAAATGCTTTGAGAGCCACATTTAAGGATGAGGCCACGATGGGGTCAGATTGTGATGGGAATAAAGGTGTGTAAAGGTTGAGTCTTTAGAAGAACATGAAGGTATTGTGTATGTTTTGAGAGCCATGCATTAAAGTGTGTTCGTGACAAGTATGTGAAACGGTAGCATCTTGAGAAAGATCTGGGGTCTATTGCGGTCTCACTTGTAGCAGTTGTTGTGGAATGGGTTGTAGCTGGCGAAGGCCAGGAGCACGCCGAAACCAGGACCCAGGGAGAAGAAGATCTGGGCAGCTGCATCCACCCACACCTTGGAGTGGGACAAATCCAGAGAGAGAGGAGTCAGACATGGGGAGATGTTAGGATTAACCAAGAGAGAGAGGAGTCAGGCACGGGGAGATGTTAGGATTAACCCAGAGAGAGGAGTGCTAAATCCATTGTTAGGGGCTAAAGTTATTTCTTAACTTAAGGAACTTAAATAAAGCATAAGTCGTAAAAAGGAGTCAGACATGGCGAGACGTTGAGGCAAGCACAATAACAAGAGCGGTAAACATGTAATTTTTGACTCACTGTAGTGCTGAGCAGTTTCTGCCAATCAGGCTGCAGATAGAAGACCACACCCCTCCAGGCCCCTGGCAAAGTGCACCCACGGACAAGCAGCACCAGGAGGACCAGGTAGGGGAAGGTGGCCGTCACCCACACCACCTGACACACACACAGGAAGAGGTGGAGCAGGTTCAGGGACACCCATAGAGACACAGGGTCTCCCAGCCCAGGACAGAAGCAAGACCTGCGGGACCAGAAGTACCAGTGAAGAGGTTTGGATGGGGCAGTAAAGTTTTGGATGGGGCACTAGCCAAACCAGAGCGAGGAAACAGTCAACTTACATCACATGCAATGAACATAAAAAATACGGAGGAGAAATTATGAAGAGGCTCCACACATTCTCGTTGCCCAAGACAGCACAACAAGAGGGGTTTTGTGGTTTAAGATTCAAGCATCCACAAGCATGTGCTCAGATCCTCAAAGTATCTCAGTTCCTTTGCATTGTAAAATCAACAGGGGTCCAACCAATACAAAAATGAAACAATTCTTTCCCTCACGGCCATCCAACCCCCCCCCCCCCCCCTGATACCCGTCCGTGTTTCCCTGCCCCAACGGTACCTTTCCTGACGTCTTGACGCCCTTCCAGATGCTGAAGTAGACAATGGTGAAGATGAAGAACAGGCAGAGGGCCAGCTGCCAGCTGACGGAGCCCAGCTGGTGGAGGCCCGGGGACAGGTGGACCTGCAGCACCTGCCGCCTGGTGGGGGAGACGGATGGGTGGTGGAGGTGTAAGGGGTGGAGAAAGCAGTGGCACGTGGAGGTCATTGGTGGTGGAGAGGGTGGTGGTGGTGGAGACAAGTATGGTGTAGGGGTTGAAGATAGCGGCGGTGGTGGTGGTGGTGATGGAGATAGAGGTAGTGGTGGAGATAGTAGGGATGTATGGGGGGACATAGCGGTGGTGGTGGAGAAGGTAGTGGTGGTGGAGGAGGTGGTGGTGGTGGAGGAGGTAGTGTTGGTGGAGGAGGTAGTGGTGGTGGAGGGGGTAGTGGTGGTGGAGGGGGAGGTAGTGGTGGTGGAGGAGGAGGTAGTGGTGGTGGAGGAGGTAGTGGTGGTGAAGGAGGTGGTGGTGGTGGAGGAGGTAGTGTTGGTGGAGGAGGTAGTGGTGGTGGAGGAGGTGGTGTTGGTGGAGGAGGTAGTGGTGGTGGAGGGGGAGGTAGTGGTGGTGGAGGAGGAGGTAGTGGTGGTGGAGAAGGTGGTGTTGGTGGTGGTGGAGGAGGTAGTGGTGGTGGTGGAGGAGGAGGTAGTGGTGGTGGAGGAGGTGGTGTTGGTGGAGGAGGTAGTGTTGGTGGTGGAGGAGGAGGTAGTGGTGGTGGAGAAGGTGGTGTTGGTGGTGGAGGTAGTGGTGGTGAAGGGAACACATACATTGTAAAAAAGGACAAACGCACACACAGGCCCACAAACATTTAATCTAATGTATGGTTCATCAGCCGTTATCCCGGGTCAGAGTGGCGACAAAGCTTGGAAAAACAAGCCAATTATTTTGATTTGAGGTCATATCGGCCACAGCACGCATAATCTGAACCGTAAAGAAAGACATGATTTCAAAAACAGGAAATTTGGCACCAGACAGGGTTTGAGGAATGTGTTATTTCAATACCTATATCACCCCAAGGTTAAGTTTAAATAACTGGGTAGTATGACAATAGGCACTGTCGAGTGAGCACTGATAAGCCCGAGACATAAGTCATGAAGGGAGCCGGACAGACTTCCCGCCATATAGCGTGAAATGATTAGCCTACAGCCCTTCTGTAAAGGTTCTGATATTAAGCTTCAAACCCTCACGACCTGCACCTTCCTCTCTCTCGCTCCCTCTTATGTTAGTCATTTTCCATCAGTCATGCTTCAAGACCAATTCTTAAAGTTGTTTTTTTTGCCTCCTTTGCTCTCCCTTTCTTTCAATCTTATCAAAATAAAAATGTGACCTGCTTGGGGAAATCAAATGCAGAACTAAGAATAAGGAAGATGGCAAGGTTTCCAAAGAGTCTAGAAGGTCTGTACACCCGACCGATTTGACCACACGTTGAATAAAGTCTAGTCGGAGCCTCATCCCATCTCCCGGCCAGCCTCCCCTGCACTAGCTACTCCCCTGCTGCTGCTACGTCGGACTTGCATGCACTTACGTATAGAACTCCTCTGCGGGGGAGGTGGAGGAGTTGGACCAGCTGACATTGCGGTCCGTGTAGGTGTAGACTTTGCAGTTTGCCGTGTTCCAGCTGTTGGAGCAGGAGGCCCACGGCAGGGTGGGCCGAAAGCAGGACAGCAGGTAGTACAAGGACCACGCCATGATGGTGTTGTAGTAGAAGGCGATGTAGAGGGCTACGATGCAGATGGCGAAGCCGATCCCTGGGGTTAGAAGGAGGATACGGGATATGGGTTTAGGGTACTGGGTTTGATCCCCCATGTCCAGAGTGTTGAGCAAGATGTCTAACTGCTGCCTGCTCCTTCATCTGAATTGACTGGGAGTCGTTTTGGATACAGTGTCCGCTAAATGACTAAATAGTAGTGATGCACCGATTGATCCGGCCACTGATCATTATCGACCAATATATGCCCTAAACAAGTGATCGGTGATTGGCCAATCACTATTTCCTATTACGATTTATAAAATATTAATTTAGTAAATAATGATAGGAAATAGTGAAGCCACATGGTAGCTACTGCTGCCATCCAGCCAGATGAAAGAACTAGAACTGCACATTCTAGGCGGTACATTCTGCAGCATAATCTGTGTGATTCAAAGATGGTGTTGGATAGGATGTGTTTGACATCACTCAATCACTCTCATCTCCCACTCGCCCTCAGGAGAGATCTGTGGTTGATGTTCAAAGCTAATTCAAGTTCCCATTTGGGCAAATAGGTGACATTTCCAAACAACATATTTTTTTACATCCGATCAAATTTCTGAGCAGCTGGCATTTGGCAAGGAAATGTGACAATTTCCATAACAGAGAGTGCCGTCATCAGACTGCTCCTACCAGGAGATTGGCGAGGATCTCTAAGAAGCCATCGGTGGAAGAGGTCAGAGAGGTTAAAATAGCTGTCCCTCAGACTCCTCCTCATCCTCCCCAGTCCTCTGCTTCCTGTCAGTCCATCATGATCATCACGTCTCCTGTGAGTTTGTCATTTTAACTGTTCAACTATGGTATCTATCGATCATCCCGGGAAATTATCTTTAACTTACTTTGGCAGGAATATCTTTACATCACTCTGCCTCGACTCAATTTTATTTCCTCACTCCTCCCCTCCTGTTTTCCCTTCTTCTCCACTTCTCTCCTCTCATCTCTTCAATCTCCCTCTCCCCTTTCCTCTCCTCCCCCCTTTCCCTTTCCCTCTCATCTCCTCTTCCCTCTCCCCTCCCCTACCCTCTCCTCTCCCCTTCCCTCCTCTCCCCTCATCCCCTCCTCACCTTTGAAGATAGGGCAGATGTGCTTCCAGATGGAGATGCAGCCACTGCGGTGGAACTGACCTAGGGCCAGCTCCATGTAGAAGAGGGGCACCCCCCCGAACACGGCCATCAGCATGTAGGGCAGAAGGAAGGCACCTGGGAGAGGTGGGGAAAGGGGTGGTGAGAAAATGATGATGGGAGTCAAGCCGTGTTGATGAGAGATGAGTGCAACAGTGTACATGTGGTGAGGATGTGGAAAAAAGAGAAGTGCAAAGTCTATCACACTCAATCAAACAGAGAACCTCCCATCTGTACTCTCTACGGGCACATCAACAAGTGGTGGAGCAGTAAATTTGAGCTCTCTGTAAAGTACATTAACTATAAAGTGCCGACACATGACTAGCTATGAGTGTGAAAAGGTACAGTGCCTTTGTGGGTGAGTTACTTCTTTTCGCGGTTGACTTTCGTGCCAACATTCTATTATTTCTTTATGATATATAACTCTGTGCAGCTTTGCAAACCGATGAGAGGGTCTTCAGGGCTGTGCAAATGGTGGAATTGCAGATTTTGGCGAACGATATTTTGGCTTTGTATTTTATATTAAAAAATATAAAATATATATATATGAAATGTAAAGATTAACTTTGGACGTACACCATAGTTTTATGTTTTTACCCTACTATTCTTTGTCAGGTTATCCTCCTCGATTCTTCGGTGTTTATCAATGTGCATTTTGCGTTGTGTTTCAGTAGTGTGTAAGAAAGAATATAGTGTTTATGTGATTGTGAATATGTGTGGGTGTGTGCACATGTCAGTGTGCACGTGTGCGTATGAATGTGCGTGTGAATACATGTGTGAAAATGTGTTTGAATACGCGTGTGTGAATAAGAGAGTGTGAATAAGTGTGTGTGAATATGTGTGTGTGAATACTTGTGTGTGTGTGTGTGTGTGTGAATACATGTGTGCTTGTGCATGCAGCCCCCTCGCAGGCCTGCGTGCCCAGCACCCTCGCCTGCGTGCCTCTTTGTGACATGAAAGCAGAGATAAGGCTTGATTGAGCAGCTGCCTGGGAGACAGGTTATTAAGCAAGGAGAAAAAGACTGAAGGCGTTCTCATAAAACCCACAATTAATACTGTTGCCTCTATCAAGTGTCCCCCAGTCCCCATCTCTGCCTCGCCTCCCGAGGCACACACACACGCCCGCAACACAGGAAATTGCAAAGATTTTATTATTGCAAATTCAATAAAAGTGAAACGGGTAGGCCCAGTGTGCCGATAGGTGAGGATGGTGCAGCAGCAGCGGCAGCAGCAGTAGCAGGGTGCAGACAGAAGAAAGGAGAACACAACATGGATGTTCATGATCATGTGGCTGTGGATGTGGATGTGGATGTGTTTTGTCCATGAGAGGTAAAATCCTTGACTTTCTTTGGTGGGCAGCAGGAAAAAAATTGAACCTTTTTAACCAACACTTAACAAAAAAGCATATTTGTATGAATGCCTGGCCCGCAACACAGCCGCTCCCACTGAAAACACAGAGCATGTGCTCCGTTAAGCCCATCCATCTAAGGGCGGTTCCCCCAGCCACTCACCTCCTCCGTTCTGGTAACAGATGTAGGGGAAGCGCCAGACGTTGCCCAGGTCCACAGCATAGCCGATCACCGACAGCAGGAAGTCCATCTTCTTGCTCCACGTCTCCCGTGGTCTCTCCAGGCTCATCTGCTGCACCACCAGCGTCCTGAGACCCCCGGCCGGCACAGCGTTGGTCCCACCGCCACCGCCGCCCCCAGAGCCAGAGGCAGTGTCCTGGGAGCCTGCCCCGGCGGTCCCGGTGGTCTCAGTGGGGCTCTGGGGGCCGGTGGAGGAGAGGCCGTTGGACACCCGCTGGCCGGCCACAAAGCTCAGAGGCTTGGGTCCTTTCTCCGCCAGGCCGTCGGCCAGCATCAGCCGCCCTTTTTCCTGCTGGCTCCCCTCCTCCTCGCCCGCCTCCTCCTTCTTCTTGTCTGCCTCCTCCGCCCTCCTTTTGTCGTTCTCTTCCTCGTCCTTCTCGCTCCCTCTGTTCATTTTCATCATGGGCGACATCATCATCATCTTGGTCACTTTGGTCTCCATGAGGATGTTCGCGGTGTAGGTGGCAGGGGGGGTGGGGTTGATCTGGTGGTTAAGGGTACTGGGAGGTGTTGAGCAGTGAAGGAGAAGGGTGTATGGTGAGACTGTCTGCTTTGGTGCCCATCAGGGGATCAGTGAGAGAATGGAAGGGAGGAGGAGAGCTCTGGAAGGTGGCAGATGTCAGGCTCGGCACTGGGCTAGAAGCAACACCACAGGGGGAGAAGCCGAGACGATGGGCGACTGAATGCGTGACGGCTAAAGCAAGACCGTGAATGTGGAGACGGTCAGATGACAGAACCTTGTCCACACAAGAACAAGTCCAGAGCAGCCTAGCGCCGCACGTTGACCAGCAGGAACGCTAGTAGGAGAGAGGCTCTCGGAGGCTCTCCACAACCTGCTCCCCTCAAACACACGAGGCACAGCTGAAACACAGAGGGGCAGAGCAATACAACACAGCGGTCAGAATTACATCTAGGATCACACCCCCCAGCTTGACTTCTTTCCGTCCTCTCTAAATATTTGTTAAAGCTTACATGTAGTTTTTTTTACAAAGGCCATGATAAAAAAAAAAGCCACGATACAAGAGTTGACAGCATGGTGATAAATTAGCACTATAGGTGAGGTATTTGCTTGTGACATAGATGTATTATTGAGGGCAATTTGCCCTCTCGTTTGGGGCTAGCTTGCTCAGCATGTCGGCTTGATTGGTGTTTAAACTGCCAGGGTTAGAGTTTGATTCCTGTTACTCCTATGCTTTGAAATGCTCTCACAATGCTGTAAAAGGCATAACCACTAAAAGGCATACATATTATATATTATCGTATATTGCATCCTGAAGAAGAGACAGTATTGAATATAAAATATGTAATATTGTAAACGCATATGCAAAAAAAAAAAAAAAGTTCTATTGAAACTGGAAAACACAAATTGTTCATCATTTTGCATCGTTGTTCTTAGTTTTTTATATTTTACTTAAATTGATTATGAACTATTCTCTTCTCAATACCAAGACATAGGAGTGGAATCACTTCTAATCACCGAAATGATATTATTTTGCACAAAATCTGAGCTATTTAAATAACCCCTAGCTGTTTGCATTGAATTTTTCAGTCTCATAACCATAATATAAATATATCATAAAATACAGAATAATTAAAAACAATATTACACAGTTACTAAAGTATGCGGTAAAATGTATAAATCTATTATATTACTATTCTGATAAATGGACAAAATCTGTGTGGGCACCCAGCTTCAAAGTACTTCAACAGAAAAGCCAGACGCAAGTGTATCACATAACACATTGGTTATATGACACATTTGTCATGTTACCAATGTAAGCAATTATTATAGATTTTTCTCCAATCTTTAAAAAATGAATCCCACTGATTATTCTAAAGAAAATGTCCAAACACTCGCCAAAAAGACATTACAAAAGCATCTGACGGTGGTCTACCTTGTTTAAATCTGTGTGGTTGAAATGAGTAACATAACGCCAGAGTGTAGGGAGGGTCCTAATTAAAAATGATGGTCCAGAACTCGTGCCTGACATTGCCGCGGTTACACAGAGTACACATCCATCAAACCCAACCGCCCTGTCCGGTGAGGCCGTTCTCAGCACGGCCCGTCCAGCAGAAACCAACTGCCACCACACAGCCTTCACTTACACAACATTAACCTAACGGCTAATTCTCCGACTGTGAGGCAATTACAATGTATCTCTCTTTTTAACGGCTGCTCTCCTCGCATTCATCCAATTTGAGATGGATGTGTTCAGACAGCCGGTTTCTTCTTGTACAAAGTAAAATGTTATTTAAACTGCTTCTTAAAAAGTGAACTTCACCTGGCTACGACAAAATGTCCTCTTTTACCTCATTGGAAAGAAGTGACTTTTTTTTGTGGGTAAGTGTTGAAGATATCTCATGAAAATCACGGCAACGAGATAATGAAGCAGCGGGGAGAGAATAATGACTCCCGTACACATGCTACAGATCTGTCACAACAGATGATGGAAGACAAACACATTTATGGAGTGGGGAAATACTATCGTACATGACGCATGGTCAACTGTGGTTACTCATAGTAACACATGAAAACACACAGAAATACAAACACAGCAAAACACACACACACCTAAAGGAAGATAGTGTTATTTAAAAAGAAAACCCCCTATGGATACAACAAATTAAAAAGTTGGACTGAAGTGGTAAATCTAATATTGCTAATATTGTCGTGTCTGGTAATGGTTACGGTTGTTCTGAAAATTAGACGAGGAGACCAAGTGTAAAAAGATATTCCCAGACTTACTGGTGAGATAACAATGGAAAGTAAAACAAAAGGGGAAACGAAGATAAACACATCTAAACGCAGGAAGCGAGTATCCCTAATGTCTGTAATGACCAGGCATGCTGATGGTTATCAAACCGCCTTGGAGATCCGGCAACACAACACTCAACTACTGAATGAGCACCAAAAAATAATTAAGCACTATCGCGTGACTCCCCTTTATCCAAAAACACACACATACACGCAGAGAGAAAGACGTCTGATCTGTTACCTGAGATGAGAGCGGTGGTGAAGTCAGGTAGCCGTCAGATGCGCTGGGCTACCCCTATGGCCGCGGCTCCAACAACACACAGCCGGCCAGCAGGTCCTACCACAAAGTTGAAGGCTCCTGATATGTTGAAACAACTTGCTGGAGGAACAGTATGCGCCACCACATCAGGACACTGTGTTTGCCCAAGCAGCTACTAAACCTCTCTCTCATCTTTCTCTCTCTCTCACTCTCACCCTCTCTCTCTCTCCTTCCCTCTCTCTCTCTATCTCCCTCCCTTTCTGTCACACAAAGACATGCATAACCCTTGATGCGCGGTGCGCACACACACACGCACCCCCACCCACTCACACACACACACACACATATGTATGCACGCACACAAACACGCACAATCACATATGCAAGTATACTGTGCGCACAAGTTTAAACACGGCCAGTATTTTAGCACTGCAAAAGGATCTCTCTCTCTCTCTCTCTCTCTCTCTCTCTCTCTCTCTCTCTCTCTCTCTCTCTCTCTCTCTCTCTCTCTCTCTCTCTCTCTCCTCCCTCCCTCCCCCCCTATCTTTCATCCTCGCTCTTCCATTCTTCTTGGGGACTGTCATTTCTCACAATGCTCTTTATCGCTCCTGCAATCTGGTTTCCCCCCTCCTGCTTTCCTCCACTTCTCTGACTCTCATTTATCCTCCGTCACGTCGCCTTGTCACCCAGGCCAGGGATCATTATTTCAGCCTCTCTTTGACACTTGTTGCCAGTAACTGTTGCCATTTTAATAAATATAGCATACACAAATAAGCGTATACAAGTGTACAAATAAAGTGATTGGTGGGTATAAAAGTCAAGTCAATTAGACAAGGGAGGTTAGTTTAAAATGTACATATCAGCTCTGGGAAGAGAATGTGCAAAAGTAGTTTCAACCAGCCTGATTTCTCGAAAGGTTGGATTCTGCTGGCACCTTGTTTAGAAAAGTTGTATTTTTTTCTTCCAACAATGTTTGAATTATACCTTTTTTGGTTCATGCCTTCGGGCTCAAGCAACAACGAGTTCAAACAGTCCACAACTGCACTGCATATCTTTTAGCCTTGGTGCGCACATGTTGGAAGATCACACACATTTAGCCTGCCGGGAGCAGGGGACTTTAGAGAAGTTTAGAAGAAAATCTATAACATGCTTATCAGTGTCCGATTTGGCAGAGCTCATGTGCTTTGCTGGAGAGTCTTGGATGCACATACTCCTGACAGGTTTAATTCTCATATGCAGCTCTATTGGGTAACACACATTCTTTCTCTCTCTGTAAATCTCTCCCTCTGCCTCCCTAGCTCTCACTTGCTCTCTGCGTGAATCAGAAGAATGAAGAAGAAAAAGATGAGATACAGATAATATTCACTCCGTTACGAATGCAGGGATAAATACTTTTTTTTTTTCTGGGCTTCTTGTTGAACCACAGTGTGAAATGTGACAAGGGAATAAACAGCAGTAGAGGGGACAGACTCTAGGGCAGTGACTCCTCATTACAGAGGACCCATGAGAGGAGTGATAGACATGCACCCCAGATGCTGTGTAGAAAATGACTGATAGCAGGATGTACATGTGAGTTTGTGTGTGTGTGTGTGTGTGTGTGTGTGTGTGTGTGTGTGTGTGTGCACGTGCCTGTGTGTGTGTGCGTGTGTGTGTGCATGTGTGTGTGTGCGTGGATAGGAACCCAAGTTCAGTCAGACAGATTGAGAGGAAAAGGGCATTTATCCACTTAGGAACCCATGCCCTGTATTTTAACGTTCCATAAACAAAACTAAAAGTAAAGCAACAACAGCGGAATCGCTGGGCAGCAAACCAAACGGCAGCTTGGTGGAAGTGTTATCGTTGGTGCTTCTGATGTTCCAGCGCGCGCTTTACTTTTGATCTACCCAGTCTATTCATTTTAATCTACTCTTGTGTTTTTGTTCTGTCGCTCTATCTCGCGCTGCTTATGACTTAATGAATGGGTCTGAGCTAGGCACCATTTCCTACAGCAGACTGACGTCAGGCCTGTCTGAGTCCCGGCTAATTGAAAGACAAACAGCACGGGCGGACGTGGGAGAAGAAGGAAAACGTTTGATGCATTAGGGGGGTGAGAGAGAGAGAGAGGGATAGAGAAAGAGAGAAAAGAGAGAGGGAGAGAGAGGGAGAGAGAGTGAGAGAGAGAGAGTGGGTGCACACGCGAGCGTGTGCGTGCGAGAGAGAGCGTGCGAGAGAGAGAGAGAGAGAGAGAGAGAGAGTGGGAGAGAAAAAAATGAAAAGAGAGAGAGCGAGAGAGAGAGAGAGGCCGTCACATCTGAAATAACAGCTGTTAACCCCACCGATCCTCTTCCTCCTTGTACAGGAGGGAAACACTCCCAAGAGGAGGAGGAGGAGGAGGAGGAGGAAGAGGAGCGTTAGCGAGTGTTTAGCATTTAGATATACGACACAGAGAAGGCTTTACTCTTTCCAAGAAGCAGGATTTACAGAGATAGCACAATAACAATCCACACCTTGTGTGGAAGGTGTGCATACATTTATTTTGCCAGTGTTTAATAAATAATAAACACAATTAAATACACTTTAAATCTATGTTACAGGATGTTCTTTGAGCTACCCTGTGGTTTCGAAAGACAGTAGCAAGCAGTGATGAGAGAGTATTATAGGGTGGGGAGTAGCGTAACCCTCAAGACTAAACATGAACACACACACACAGACGCACACACACACACACACACACACACACACACACACACACAAACTAACTAAAACCACACACACACACACACACACACACACACAAACAAACAACCTCAAACCACACAAACTACAGCATCAACACAAGTAGATTAAGCCGTGGGTTTTGCAGGACTGGCTCAGTTGCTTGACTCTTGCCTTATTCATTAACAACCTGTCTTACTCTTTGTTTTCTTAGTTTGAAATGTCTACTACATCTATTGTGCAATACCCCCTGGTTCTGAGAAATGTGAACAGCCAAGGAGAGAGAGAGAGGATACACTGCCAAGGCCGGGAGATATGCGCAGCCCAGCACAGCACACATGCAGTCTTGATTTGATAAATAAAGAACACATTTTGTCCTCCCATTGTTTCTGCTTGCAGAGATCTCCCTCCACTTCATAGGGACATCAGGTCGGGGTTAGGATCAGGCATGTGTGCCAGTACGAGAGGCAGGAAATTACTAAAATGTACTGAGGATTTTTAGATTTTCAAACCGGTTGGTAAATATTGATAACGTAATGAGTCAATATTTAAGTCATCTTTAATGGTTGAGTATGTTGATTTTAGTAACCCTCTTTCCAATAGGGTGGCCTATTCAAAATAGCAGTAGGATGAGGAAAAAAAGGGATATCAATATGAGTTGCTCCAAGGTCGATTGTTGACCGCTCTAGCCTGCAAATTAATCAGTTTAACCAATCAGGAGCGGGTATCTTTGTCAAAGTCCCCATGGTACCTGTTCTTGTTTGAGGACATGGTGGAGGTGACAGCTCATTTACATTTCTCAAACACACTCCTCTTATTGCATCCATAGTTATAAACTGCATTCATAGAGCTATGATTATCGCTATCGCTGTTATATGTATTCATCATTCATCTCGATAGCAGTCGGCACTACAATGTTTACTTGCACTTGCACTTTGGTACGTGCATATGCTTAACATGATGGTGTGCATTTGTATCTTATCAGTTTTGTTTTCTCTGTGAGAGTTACAGCCTACTTTGAATAATCAAACAGGGACACTACCTCAAAAACAAACGTCTCCAAACCATGGAGGTATTAAAGAATGCACAAGCACTTGTCATAATCGACCCCTCATCCGCCTACTGTCATTGGATACACTATTTCACACTTGGATTAAAAAGGGAAACCCCATTCCATTCCTCTGAATACATAGGATTGTTTTGTCAAAGGACAGAGCATGCTCACCTCACTGGCTACATGAGGCGAGTCCGATAGCGGCTTCAGCTCCTCGGACACTGATAGTATAATGCCAATGTGTGTGGATGTGGGTGGAGGTATAAGGAGATCCGTCTCTGCAGCGGTTGATGTTGATGTTGATGATGTTGTTGTTGTTGTTGTTGTTGTTGATGTCTGCATCCGAGAGAGAGTTAAGTTTCTAGGACACTTATATATAGCGCCGCGGTATGTGTGTGGATGTGTGGAGCTCTGTCGGCTTATGTGGATGTCCGCGTCTAAGAGAAGGTTAGGACGCCTAGGTTTCTAGGACACTTTCTAGGACACTACTAGTAACCCCACGTTGTGAGGAACGGCATCTGGCCGGTGGTTGATTTTGACATTCCCATCCGACAGGGTAACGTTTCTCGGATACATAGTAAAGCGCCACGGTGCGTAGTGTATTCCACATGCAACTTCGCTCATATCATTATAATGATCCTACACAGTGAAGATAATAAATGTATTGACAAATGGGCTGTAGCCATGGGGATAACACGACCCCCTCCCTCCTACAACTCTTAGCCCCAAAAATGTTTTCTCTCTACAGTCGTTTGTCTCTGCTGGGCTACTGTAGCAACATGGCTGTGCAAAATGGTGGCCGACATGGAAGAGGACCAGCTCCCGGTAGATATAAAGGTCTCCTTTTAAGCTAACGAAAACACGACAATTATAATTTTCATGGGATTAGACACTACTTAAAACATACACTTACTACTTACTAACTACTTACAACAACCTGTGCCTTATTTCTTCCAAATTGGTACCACTAGATGCCAGCAAATTCTACACACTGTACCTTTAAGCAGTCAGCTTTAAACCGTTCACTCCGTTGAGAAAGTACCTGTTTTCTATACACGGAAAGAAAGCGTTTACTCCTTTCCATTTCCATTTTTTTTATCATCTTGAATTCCAGAGGATATCAATCGGGTGTGTTTCAGTCAAAGAGACGTGATGAGTGACGGAAGGCAGGCGTGAGCACTAGATGCACTGAGTGAA
>NC_140274.1:8125033-8170033 GCF_964030765.1 Micromesistius poutassou | reverse complement strand
TGGATGGTTGTTGAGACATCAACGGGTCTGGCTGAACAACGGCTGATGGCCGAGCTAAAGTGAAACGTGGTTCTATGTTTAGAGGTTAAAGTACGCAACGGACACCTTTCAGAATCAGTGTTGTTCAAAACACGACACAGACATCCTCTTAGAACGCTAAACTGGCCTGGACAGTTCACCACACCCCATTATAAACCCCCTCATAAACCACTCTAGATAATTCTTTATGATGACGCATAATGGTGTGTGTGTGTGTGTGTGTGTGTGTGTGTGTGTGTGTGTGTGTGTGTGTGTGTGTGTGTGTGTGTGTGTGTGTGTGTGTGTGTGTGTGTGTGTGTGTGTGTGTGTTTTCAAACCAATGACAACAAGGAAGTAAAGTAAAAAAGAACAGAACTTTATTTGATCTAAAAGAACCGGTCATTTGGTGGAAGGCAGGCAGTAGAGTCGGGTGGTGGTGGGGGGGGTTGGGTCTAACATTAAGGTATTAAAACCAGTCAATCAGACCGGGTGGGGGGGGGTGGGGGGGGCGGGTGAGGCTGAGTCCTGGGTTTCCATGGTTATGCTAAGGCTCCCATGGGGTCCCAGGCGGGGAGAACGACGGCCGACTGCTCCATCACGCTGGCGACCTCGGCAGAGACAAACTTCTTGTCCACCACCACCTCGTACACGTACTCAGAGAACCACTCGTCGGTCATGATCAGGTAACCTGGAGAGAGAGAGCGAGAGAGAGAGAGAGAGAGAGAGAGAATGGTATACATTATGGCTTGGTTGAGACAGAGCGGTGCAGGGACGGTGGTTGGTTGGCATCGTCACCAGAGTGAAGGGGGGCCTGTCGGTGTGTCAGATGGCCAATCCTGTTACTGCTCAGGTGAACAGGGAGGTTTGAGGACTCGGTGACCTGAATTGAGGAGAGTCAGGCAGCCAAAACAGGCCTGTTTTGGCTGAGTGCTTTGAGAAGCTTGCACGATTTAATCTCAGAATACTATCTTTATCTCTGGCGATTCTCCACTTTCAGCAACGAGAGAGTCGGAGACAGAGAGAAACAGACAGAGAAAGAGAGAGTGAGAGAGAGAGGGAGAGCGAAAGAGCGCGAGCCAACCAGAGTGACACAGAGAGAGACAGAGTGAGAGACACACCGAGAGTGAGGCTAAACAATGATCTTATTAACGGAATATTAACAACAGAATGTAAACAGGTGATGAATGTAACTCCGGATGAGTCCAGTTACATTTCCTGAGCCAAGATCATGAAATCAGTTCCCCCTTTCAAATACAGTTAGGCTCACTTTAATATCCCCGCTTGGTGTGCATCCCAGAGGCCTGTCTGTGGAGAGCTAGAACAAATCCTATCTCTGTGTGTAATGGAGCCGCGATGACCGCAGGAATCAGCGGGTTCAGGCAGGACGCAGGCATAGGAAAAGTCCTCTCTGATTAAGTGCTTGGCAGAAAATCACGTATGGTAAATAAACTTGGTGCGGGACTCCAACACAAATAGATGATGACATTTCTCCCCGTATGTTTTACTCGGCCTCAGAAGTTCAGTTCAACACGTAACTATAAAGCACAAGGACTAATTTCCTGTCTCTTGTGCTAAGTATTTGAGGGGATGCTTTCCAGTGCACTTCCCCACCCAAGAGTCGCACAGCTAAGCAAGCTTTCCCAAGCAATCCCATTGCAGAGTGCTACGAGGCTGTTCGTAGACGTACGTTTAGCATGACTATCAGCCCACGGGTCTCGGACACTCATTGTTCCACACAGGCAGAGAGGAGGGGATGGGAGTGGACCAACAGCCCTGACATTTCCTTGACATTCACTCCACCCAATGCATGTCTTTGCTCACGCGGTCCACCCTTGCTTCAATATCGGACAGCTATTGGATCTTGATGACTGCGGGTTCTGAGTGTACATCCACGTTTAATCAGAGAAGAGTTGAAGGTCAGAGCGGGGCTCTAGCAACGCGGGAAGAGGAAGAGAAATATTGAAATAGGACGGATCATCGCGTTTGTTATTTGTTAGTATCCAGGAAGTCCACCGAAAGAGGACCTCTCCCCATTTGGCTCTTGTTTGTAGCTCTTGCAGCACTCTCTGTTTTCCCATCTAATTTTCCTTCTTCGCTCCATAGTTTGAGGCACCAGGGCCCCGGGAAAGGGCGAGCATCTGTCCAGCTGACAGGTTGACCTCAATAAACAACGTCCAGGAGACCACAACAACCACCGCTCAAAAGCTTACAAGAAAGGCCTATCAGAGTGTGTTCCAAAAGACTATTCCTACGAATCCTTGCTTTTCTGTGCGTGTGTGTTTGCGTGCATGCGTGTGTGTGTCCTTCCTGGAACCTGCAAGATGGGTGGCACGGAAAAGGGCGTCTATATGAGTAAAAAACAGCTCATTATTTGTTATTCAAGCTAGAGTGACAGTCTTTCACCGGGCCATAACAAAGCAGCCATCTTGTTTGGAAATACATGTAATGTGAAAATAAATTAAATGATCCACCAAGAGAATCAATCCTATTGGGCTATTACAGTACGATAACTCCAATGAACGTGTGAAAGATCTGTTAAGAACTAAATAAAAACTCAGCATCTATGACATGATTAAATATTTACTGCTAACACCTATATTCTACAGTAGTACAACACCAGAGCAATGAAGTGTGTCAATAAAATACCTTTCACCATGTCAGAAAGCTCAGGGAGCAGGATTACAAAAGCAGCCCGTGACACGTGTTGAAGAGGTCACGTCAGGCCTGTAAATCCTGGTGTTAAAGTGGAACTAAAGCCTTCCAGTGCCTGCGGCATAATATTGATCTAAAACAGAATAAAAGTTTGGGCTTGGACATGGACTGGGAGACACAGTAGAGCTGAGAGCTGTTATTGGCTCGCGATCTGGCCCGTGGTAGGACTCCCGTCTCCGGACTGCTTCTTTCTATAGACCTGGGTCGTGTTCACCTTCATCTGTCCATCCAAACCTGGTATTTACTTTCATTTTCTTCCCCCTCTAAGGGACTCTCAGGGCCCCCCCCCCTCCCGGAGGGCCTCGAGCTGTCAAACAGAACACAGCCCAAAGGGCTCTCCAAAATTTGGTTTTAAGAAATGTTATTAATTTGGCCACAGATGGCTTTGAGGCCCCAACCGCTCCCTTGTCTATCATCGTGTTTACGGAATGAGACACGTGTGAAACACATTTCCTTCAGGCCAATAGTGCGAGTGAGTGAGTGAATATGTATGCGTTGCCAAACACAGTTGGTCCAAACAGGTCTTTGTGTGATCTGCTGTGGAATGCCAAGCTGATTGTCAAGCTCTGATAAATGGAGGTGTATGGAGGGAGGAGAAGGAAGGCGAGAGGAGAGGAGAAGAGGTATAGTGTTGAAGTTTTGTACGCACATATGAAAACTTTGAAATATCATACAGCATTGTGTAAATATATTGTACATTATTAAAATGTATTTTTCTTATCTGTATTCTCTTTTTTTATGCAACCTTGCATATGTGACCAATGAGTTCTTACTGAAAGTAGAATTTCCAAGATCATCATCAGTATCATTCACTTTAAAAATTAAAGAACTGCAGTATCGCAGACAGAAGGGAACCAATGTTCTTTGGTTCACCAAAATCCACTCTGGATATAAATAACTCCTGTAATTAGAAGATCCGTGTAAATGTGCGAGCGCACCGCAAAATATCAGTGATGAGTTAACACTGGTGCTGCTGCAGCCCTTTTCAACGTGACTTTAATCAACTGATCAAGCCTAACTGAATAAACTCAAACCACTCACCATGTTTAATGAGATCACAACCCAAGCACAATACAGACATTCCAGGACTGATTAGTTAATGGTGCTGAGATGAGGAATATATTGCTGTCCTACAAATATACTTGATATGAGAAAGGCCAACGGCCATCATTTTTGTTTTTATCTTAAACCGGATGAGATGGATAGATAAAAAGGAGTGTTCGACAGCTTTAACAAACTGCTATGGCTTCCACAAAGAATGCTACAGAATGATGGACTAGATACGCAAGCCAAGACTGTCAAAAGTATTTTGTGCAATACACAATCACCGTAGTCCACTGCACTGGACTACACCGTCCACAAGCCAACACATTAACTACATGGCAAGGTAAACATTGGCTACTGCGTGCTCAGCAAGTTTGTGTGAGCCTTGTGAGGGGTGATAATTCCTTCAAGAAGCACTGTTTCAGGATTCATCTAATTGGTATTGAAATAAACATGGAAACAATATGCCTGGGGTTTAGGGTTGTGGGGTTTTTAAAACTCAGAATCAAGACTCCCTAGAGGAACGTGTGAGACTGGAGGAATATCAGACCCCCTCAGCCTCTCTGAACCAGGCGTCCTTTAACCAGGCTGTAGCAGAGGTGAGGCCGAGGTCAGCAGTCACTTCCCAGAGGTTTTTAATGAGAGCCAGAGGAACATGGGATTAAAGACGCCCCAATTAGAGCACTCCAAATCCGGTTAGAGGGTCGCTCGAAAATATTTGCTCATCATTGACACCGAGTTCATGGGGTCCCTGGACAATGCAGGCTTCAACAAACACAGGCCCAGGGCAGTGCCTGGGCCAAGGGATTCACATGCTAGTGCTATTTTACGTGTGTATATATATATATGTGTAGCATGTCAGACTATAAAGGTGATCAGAGTAGTTTAGTGTAACCTAATTATTATAGATTATAGACAGACACCCGCGGATGTGCTTGCAATCAGCCCCGGTGCCATCTATTCCGCAATGGAAGCGGCTTTTATAGTAGGATTTAACATGCCATTCCCAGATTTAGGATCAGCCGCATTGGATAGATAAGACACGATTGGATTTTGTAAGAAAAGTAGAAGTATTCATAAGGCCATCGGTACATTTAACTGGCCCCACACTCCATTCGATTACATTTTATTTGATGCATATTTGACATTGTGTCGGTTGTAAAGATTTTTGTAAAATCCAGGTGAAACAGATGAGTCCTCCATATTGTTTGTTGGAAGCTAGAAATTGTATTGCAGGAAATATTGTGGGACCCACTCAAAATATGGTATTGAAAAGTGCCCCATTGTAGCGTGCTGGGGACACTGAACATTAGGCTATGAATGGAAGTAGTAGAAATGGTTAAATAAGGTCCTTTAACACAACAGCATTTCAACTATGTATAATTTGTGTTATGTCACAATAAATATCAGAATTCTTTCCTTGGAACTTTTCAACATAACAAACGAGAAGAGGGGGTATAAGTAATCAGTAAATCCGGGACTTAATAATCCCTTGTGTGGGTGAGTTTTTTTCTGGATAAAGTCAATAATAAGTTCATGAGACAGCGTCCAAATAATCCTCTCCTGAATTTGTGTGACCCAATCAAGTACAGGTAGGTTCAGTCCCAGGACACTGTGGCAATGGGGAGGAGAGGGGACAAGACACAGGCCTGTTAAAAGGTAAACCCTAACCCGGACAAATGTGTGTGTGCGCTCACCTTTGTTCCCACGGTCATCTCCCCAAGAGTTCTCCACTCTCCACTTCTCAAAGCCTTCCTTTCCTCCTTCCTCCTGAGAGACAGAGAGTCAAAGAGAGTCAGAGCCAGAAAGATTGTCAGAGACAAAAAGAGAGAAAGAGTCAGAAAGATAGAGACAGAACCAGAGAGAGAGAGACAGAGAGAGAGAGAGAGAGAGAGAGAGAGAGAGAGAGTCAGAGCCAGATAGAGAGACAGACACAGTGACAGAGACAGAGAGGTGCAGGAATGAGATGAAGTAGTGTGAGTGGTGACAGCAGGGGGATTGACGGTGATGTGAGAAACTGCAGCCGATTTAAGCTGCGTAAACACGTGCTGAGCCCTTTGATGCACGGACCGATGTGACAGACTGTATGTGTGTGTGAAAACTATGTTTACCAGAGTTTACAGTAACTAGGCGCGCCTGTACAAGCGCATGAGGAAAGGTGTGTGTGTGTGTGTGTCTGTCTTCATACCTTGTCTGTGACGGCGGTGAGGATCATGGCGTGGGTCATGAGGGAATCGCCGTACATCAGCCGCTCCGTCTTGGAAAGGTTTTTTACCGAGACCCCAAACACCAGCTCGTGGTTAAACCTACACGCACACACAGACACACAAAAAGACGTTTTTCACTTTAATCATCTATAATCAACTATTAAGTTTTATACACAGAGTCAATACAAATGATCTACCCAGAATCCCTGACAACTATTTTAAAGGGCAGGACTAAAAACATCCTGCATGTGCGTTTTCACCGACAGCGGTGGGGCCTTTCTCGTTGAACACCAGGAGCGTCATCGTGGACGTCTGCTCCGAGGGGAGTGGGGCTAGCGTGATACACCGTGGCAGCACCGCGCGAGCAGGGCTGCTAACAAGCTCTGGGTCAACAGTCAGGAACCCTTTGTTTCAGGAGAACCAGCGGGCGGCGCTGAAAAGGGGCAGGTACTCCTGTATGTGTGAGGCCTGCTCGGGCAGAAGCATGGTGGTGCCTCCAGAGACCCATTCTTGCAGATGTACTGTTCACTTTAGGATGGTTTAACCAGGTTTAAGGCCCGACCACATGTCAAAAACATCCTGGCACTTAAAAATTGTACTTAGCATTGTGTAGCATAGCCATCTTGTTGTATACAGGGAATGGGTAAACCTAGCGATTGTAAATTCTTCGCACTTGTTTCTATGAATATCTTCACTGTACCGACAGCGATGTATTGTTTCTCTCTCTTCTGACAAATTTACCTTTTGTAAGTCGCTTTGGATGAAAGCGTCTGCTAAATGCCCTAAATGTCAATGTAATGTAAAACATCGCTGCCCAGACCATTGCCCTACTCTACTGTATTGAAAACACACCTAGTTGTACCATATATAGATGTCTCTCCATCATGAAATGTAACAGGTAGGGTTAAGTCATGTACGAAGAGTTCTACCACACATGTAACCTCCTGATGCCCATCTGTGTAGATATTGTTGAAGCAGTGGTTTGTGCAACATTCTTAGGGCTTAGAGGGTTTTCCATAAGAGGTCCATACCCAGTTGACCGGAGGCGAGGGTCTTAGAGGGAGATAGGGGAGGTTTGTATTTGTTCTCTCAATGTTTGGGCCAAGTTAGGGTGCAGAGCTGGGTCAGGCACTATTACAAATAAATCCAAGCGTTTGTTTTACCCTGCTTGTGTTGCCCTGTTTGGAGGACCAGATGGTTGCCACATAAGACAACATAACGCATGGCAGAGAGTTTGCAAAAAATAACAAAATAAATGAAAAAAAGCGCAAACGTAAAATGTGCAATGTGTGTGACTCCGCCCTTTTGGTACTTGAGACATGCTTAAACAAACACTACGAATTATTTGCTCATGCAGTTTGACTCATGTCCAGTCAGCAGGCATATCAAACAGTTTACCACTGGATTGTTGATGGGAAATTTTTTGCTAGCAGTCTACACAACTGGCAGCAGCAACACACACAAACACTCACACGTTCATGTCGTTGATGCCGAGCTTGCTGTGGAAATGTTTTCCTACATCGCAGCCGAACCACACAGCCTGGGAGGGTGAGAGGAGAAATCTAAAATTAGCACTGCTACTATAACGGATTGTTCGGGGAAAGCATCATAAATACTGGCCGGTCACGGTCATTTCAGATTTTTCAAAGCAATGTCTTAAATTAGCTTGCTTTGTGTGACAAGCATGAAATAGTTTAAAAATGATTCACCTAAAAATGATCTAAAATAGACAATAGCCATCAAACATAGCTAGAATAATTAAGTATTGACTGTAACAACTTATCAAGAGGTGATCTTTTTCGATTTCACAACAAATATCCACAGCTGTTGAGAATGAGAAGGTCAAAGCGTGGGAGCCTCGGTGCATGTGTGAAGGCCCAGACGCCCCTACCTCGGCGTCCTTGATGGAGTCAGCGGCTGCCTTCTTCAGCAGCTCGATGGGCTGGTTGTTGTACTGGGTGCTGCGGCCTCCCACCATGTTGCCCAGGAACTCCACGCTGTACAGCTTACCATAGGGGTTCTGGGGCCGAGGGTCGTTCACAAGGCAGATCTACGGCCAGGAGAGAGAGAGCAGGAGAGTTAGGTCAGACATGGAAAGAGATGTCACAGGGTCAACGATGGAGATGTAGGTTTTGTTTGTTGGCTCAAGTTTCATTACAAAGAAAGCAACCCCCTAATCTCAATTAAAATGATGACACAATATATTTAAAAGCTACCTCTTGATGACGTTAGAGCCAGCATGGGAGAGGAGCTGGGCCAGATGAACCGAGGTTATGTACGCTCTCATTATATTATTCAACACAGGGTCCAAAATTACCTTTATATTTTGCCTTTTTACCTGCCAGAGTGGAAGAATCGATTGGCCAAGCAACTGTTTTAATACGTAACCCTGAATTCATATTTCCTGCCAAACGGTCAGATGTTCCCGCCATTGGCTGGTGGCAGGTGTTAATTTTGTACCCCGGCTGATCATCATGACATTCCTGTTGAGATTGCACTGAATGGATTCCCCACACTTATGCAGATATGTACGACCGACAAGACAGTACCAGGGGACGGAGACGCTTGCAGTGCACGCTCCATAAAGGCTGTGTGTGTGTGGCGTCGGGGTCAAAGTAAACCCGCTCGGGGGCTGACGTCTCCTCTGTGCCTGTACCTTGTCCTGCATGTTGTACAGGGGCTTGACGTGCTCCTTGTAGAACTGCTGCGGGGTCAGGGGTCCCAGGCGGTGGAAGGCTTTGTCCTTGTCCCTGTACTCCCAGCTGATGGTTTCAGGAGGGCTTCCCAGACACACACTGACCACCCGGAACACCTGGAGACAGAGAGACACACACACACAAAACATAAAAATGCATGCCACTTCATATATAAATATATAATAAAATAACAAAACGATTAGGATCCATTTATAGGAGTGGAATGTGAATGCTTACTTGTTTTCAAAACAAAAGCAATGATTTCTTGCTTTGATGTGGAAGAAGACTATACAGAGGCATAAACCGTCATGCACAAAAGCTCTAGTTCTGAGCTATTGTGATGGAGAGTACTTTAAGGCCACATTTTACGGTAGAAAGCCAATTTTCCAGCCTTTTCGATGCCAAAAAACCTTAATACAATGTGTTTGTTCCTGCTACCTCCCGTCGCTCAGCTACAGGTCTTTAAACCTCTTCCAAAGTTCCATCAGGCAGCACATGTTCCTATCTAAATCTATTCATATCCGAATCCGAAATCTGGGATAGTCTTTTTCTCCCGGTCGCCTGCTGTGCAGGTCTGTCCTTGCGGTTTATGGTGGAACATATTCGGCTTGTTTAAACGATGGCCTTTCCCCGTCTCCAGCCCTTCTCTACTATGGTGAAGCTATTCGAGGAATTCCCCATCCCTCTCTGACCCTCTCTGTTATATAGTTGCGCCTTTTGCCAAAACCTCAAAAACGAGAGGCAGAAGAGCAAAAACAGGGTCAGTCTATTTGGCAACCCTTTATTTGTTGGCATTAAATCCTAAATATAAGGAAAATGAGGATTGATGTGTCGATATAACCAAGAATGAACATAGAACACATGTCTGTCCCCCCAGTCAAGCATCTAGAACCTCCTTATAGACAGGGGTGCACATCACTTTTTTTAGTGAGTTACTCAGGTGAGTACCAGGAGATGGCGTTTGTTACGTACCCCAAACACACCCCACACGTAACATCTGATCTTATGAAACGTACCCAGTTTCATTAAGTAGATCCCATTTTCAATACACAACTTCTTAAGCACAGCAGTGTTTTTTGCTCCATCTTTTTTTTTTACTTATGAAACTGCAGTAGCTTGACCACGGAGTGTTTGAATGTCTCACAAAAGACATTTTGTGAGAGTTCTCCAGTGTGTGCGCACATTTCTGTGCGCTTATCAATCGTTTCGAGCGGCACATCTTGGCGCCACTTTTCGAAAAAAAACAACAATTTTCTTCTGCCCCAGCTGTTCGCCTTTTCTTTGCAGGTGGCGAACACCTAAGTAGCTGCTCAACGCATTTTGTTTTTTCGATCTCCCGTTAGTTACGCAAAAGCGTTGTAGTGACACAAGTGACGTTACGCATCCCTGATTATGGGCACGCATGCGTACTTGCGTACCAGTTACGTGCACCCCTGCTTATAGAACCTTTCCTTTCAGGTTAGGTCGCTCGGCCCGTTAAGACGTTCATACATCCGAATATCTTGGTGCGTGACCACACATACTAAGGTAGACACACACACGCTCACATAGGTACGCTGAGCACAACGGACGGTGTGTCCATGCATACATATGTGGCTAGCTGAGACACACAAGAAGTCACCCCCCCAACCCTTCATCACATTCATAGGCACTCAGCCATGGAGGCATTCGGGCCAATTTACAATGGCAACCTTAACTGCAGTTGCCTCTTCAAAAACACACACACAAAACTGCAAACCTCACTGCCCTGTTTAGACTGCTATGTAGGCAAGACTGAATTGCCAATGTGCCCATCATCTGGCAAGCTCGTCTGTTTACCTAGAAGGCCTTCTTAGCCCTTATGCTCACGTGTCCTCCTCATTTATACCTGCTCTATACCAACTTTACGCTTTTTGCCCTCTCCTCCGCTACCGTAACGCTCAGCAGGTCAAATAAACGACACGTCAGTCTGGGCCGACCGAGAGGCCAACAGAGGGGGCCCCTGGTCAGGAAACAATGGGCACCAGGCCCGCTGACGTCACGGCATGCGGGGTCAATATTGAAACACCTGCCACGGTGCCGACCGACGAAAACACCGAGACGGACGAGAAGAAAGGAAAACATGGCGTGCGAGTGACACACAGAGAGGGAGTGAGAGACTGTACCACATACCTGAGTAGTTATAATAAATATGACATTTCACTATTTTTAGTCCATCGTGTGTGTGTGTGCACTTGTCTGTCTGTTTATGTATGTCAAATGTATATTAAAATACTAGAAAAGTATTTTTTTTATTAAAAAGGTGCTCCAAAACAGGAAGTGGAAGTTAAGTCCCTTGTTGTAGTTCCTGGGCCACCTGGGAATTCCGAAAACACTCCCAAACACTAATGTATCTAGTAGTAGTCTATATAGTAATCTAGTAGTCTGTATAGTAATCTAGTATAGTTGCTTTCAAAATATGATGGTTGCTACAGCGCCACTGGGCAGACGTAGGGTGCCATGCCATATGCCCGCCGCGAATATGATCATGTGGCTGATTTATCTTCCTTGTGTTAAAGTCAATAATGCTCTTATTTTAATATTTTACACAGCTAAAAGATGAAAAGGAGAATACTGCCAGACAGAGATTAAGGGTGGCTCTGATGGTTGGTTCTGATCTGAGGCAGGCAGCTCTCCGGCCAGCCAATCAGCTCCCAGCAAAAGGTCTACATTACGGGTCCTTATCGGAGATCTTCGCTGGGGTCAGCTGTTATTGCCAAAAACAGGAAGGATAGGGGAGAGTAGAGGAGACAGCTGGTCGGAGGGATATTACATCCCTGCGCTACAATATGTGAAGCAGCGGGGACACACGGACACACGGACACACACACACCAAGAACTTTTAACTCAATGCAGACAGATCGTAGCCGTGCTTTCCCACGCTCGAGAAACCATGTACAAACACTGCATGTACCAGAGCCAGGTGTGAGTCGTAGTGGTCATAGAATATATGGATTGAATGCATTTAAGCACAACCCTGGGACCAATTACCATGTTTCGACAAAGTCTGCTAACACTTACATTTTGAATCATGAAAACAGCCCCTAAAGGATTCAAGTAAATATATTGGTATGACTTTACATTCCTGGTATTTTAGTTCATTAACACAATTGCACCCTGCGGTGTTTTTACTGTATGTGAATATAACTGAAATAACCTTGTGTGTCTTTATGTTGGTAGATCTCCCTGCTTCCAATAGCCTTCAGCATCTCCAGGAAACCCATGATGACGTCAAGGGACTTCATGTTAATTAAATCTGCAGTGGGTATGAGATTCTCACATAGCGAGCATGCAGCCAATTTAAAGCAATTAACCACGTGGCAATCTCACAGAGCCATCCATCAGACTGGATTATGGGTCACATTTTTTTTTTCTCAACAAAAAGCAATCTCAAAAGTCACCACCAAACAGGTGTTATATTGACGTGTATTTAGGAGAACTTGTGTATACACACCCTGTGCAGCGTACAGGCAACAGGTTGCGTGTGACCTGCACCACCTGTATGTTCATGTGTATATTAAATGTCTGATTTGTACACGTGGTGCAGTCGAAAGAGCACACGTGTAGTGTGTGCGTCTGTGTGAGCCGAACACCTCAGGGGCATGACAGACAAATCCTGTCTGTCGTAGGACGCTCCATAGGATGCTCCATAGGCTTAGAGCACCAACTGCATGAAGATCCTGTCGACACTCAAAGCTCAACAAAGACCAACCGCCATTGCTTAGCGGTTATGCCTAGCTGGCAACTATGTAAAGGGTTTAGTATGAAATCCCGTGATTCTTGTGTACAGCAAGTGGAACCACAGGCAATGATCCTTGTGGCCTGTCATCGTGGTGGTTGGGGGGGGGGGGCTGCTGAGACACAGACCAGGGCTCAAGCCATGACCACTGCACACAGAGGATGGACAGCATCACCTCCACGTGCCCCAAAGTGGGACTGACACCACATCTTTGATCTGCACACGTGAACCAAAACACATTTGTGAATTGTTGAGGATACACGCCATCACACATGCGCAGACACAACATCACTGTGTGTGTGTGTGTGTGTGTGTGTGTGTGTGTGTGTGTGTGTGTGTGTGTGTGTGTGTGTGTGTGTGTGTGTGTGTGTGTGTGTGTGTGTGCGGAGAAAAGGAGGAACAAAGGTTGAAAATATATTGATTTAATTAACAGTGGCTCACCTCATGTGGCAGAGGACTAAAATAGTACCTGCTTGAGGAGCTTTGATCTGTGTTCCTGTTTCGCACATTACAACCAGTATAACAACCAACACCTGACAGGCAGTCGACAGCATAAAGGTCAAACGCCTGACAAAACTAGCTTACCAGCTAGGGTGCTGACCCAGCGGCCCTACTTTAAAGCCATTACCACATGAAACGTGGGGTCTTAAATTGCTTCTTTAAATTGCAAATCTGTAAGGGGGACACCGTTTAAATGTAACACATTACAACACATGTACAACAGCTGGAATGAAGTGGTGTTGTTCATCCGAGTACGACTCACACCTGTATGCTCTGCTTCGCTGTACGCCGAATGCTCCCTCAGACAGAGACAAAGCCTCCATCCCTGAAGCCCCAAGTCGTACTTTCCAAAAAAACAAACCACTTCCAGGTGGACAAACAGCCCTTGAAAACACCGCCCCGGGCTGCCCTGAGCACAGCAGGAGCACACGTTACTCTTGCGAAAACCAATGTTGTGTGTGTGTGTGTGTGTGTGTGTGTGTGTGTGTGTGTGTGTGTGTGTGTGTGTGTGTGTGTGTGTGTGTGTGTGTGTGTGTGTGTGTGTGTGTGTGTGTGTGTGTGTCTATGTGTGTATGTGTGTATGTCTATGTGTGTATGTGTGTATGTGTGTGGTGACGGCCAGTCATCTGTGTAGGAGTTGCGGGAACACGAAACCGCGTTGTATTAAAAGAAAGAAATAACAGTGGCCGGCAGCACAATGCAGACTAACAGCGCCCAACAAAAGCTGTTGAGGCAGACTCATTTATGTGAGGGTTCAATGGGTAACTGATTGACGGGCACAAACACACACAGGAAGCATACACTTCATGTTTATCCACACCTACTATACAAGTGAAAGCAGGCACAGCCCCACACCACTATGCACCCCCCGCCAGTCACAACATTACACACAGTAGGCGAGCATACAATTTTGTTGACCGTGTGATTGAGCATGGACAATAGGGAGCCACTGTGCATGCCTCACCAACAGCACACCAGTGTGTCAGTAAGTGTGTGTATGAATCTACGTCATCACCGTTCTCTACTTTGTGACATTTGAAAAAACTCAACAGCACACTATTGTCCTATTAACATAGAGGAGCTGAAGGTAATATTTAAGAACTATATTCTAGCATAATTTGATTTTGAATACCATAATCATTTGTGACACTCTTCTGGTTGACTGCCCCTGCCTCTGTTTGAGACCATTAGACATCTTGTGAGTCCAGCACATGCTCACATACAACGTTATGATATAGATCCACCACAGATGGGTAGGAAATCTGTGGTGGTTGGAAAAGCGTAGGGAGGGGGCATTATTGGTTTGTTTATATTCTAATTCTTGTGCTCTTCTCTCTCTTTTTACAATCCTCAAATCTTACCTAAAAGCACCATGAAACGTCCTCCCTTAGGCATTCGAGAAAAAACCTCAGCAATGACAAAATCTCTCGCTTGGTGCATGAGCATAAGAGGTCTTCTCTACTACATCTAACCATGTGATAAGCCAACCAAACAGACAGCCAGCAGGCGGATACACACAGACAGCTAGCTAACAGGCGGATACACACAGACAGAATGCTAACAGGCTGATACACAGAGACAGACAGCTATCAGGCAGATACACAGAGACAGCCAGCTAACAGGCCGATACACAGAGGCAGACAGCAAACAGGCCGATACACAGAGACAGACAGCTATCAGTAGGCCTGGGCAATATGGCTGAAGGACATATCACGAAATAACTTGATCATATTGATCAATATCGATAACTATTGATCATTTTAATGACCTAAAAAGACCATGCTGGATTTAAACACTCCTGTTTAACACTTAATATGACCTTCCACTGTTCTTCATTGATAAATACTCCAATGTCGATACAACAATGAAAAACACTCAATTATTGTAAATAAGTATGGAACCGTGTTTGTGTAACAAACCCAGCTGCTTCATTCGGTGGTCCAGTCTCTTATCGATATATATTGAACATGTTTTATATTGATATTGATCCAAAGTCTATCGATACGATAATTTATTGATTTATTGCCCAGGCCTAGCTATCAGGCAGATAAATCCAGACAGCCAGCCAACAGGCCGATACACACAGACAGACAGCTAACAGGCAGATAAACACAGACAGACAGGTAACAGACGCAAGGTATTTGCACGTGAAAAAAACAGAACACAATTTAAATTAAACATAATTATAGCCTTATATGGGGTGACCACTTGAAAATGTGCACCTTTTAGTAGATGTGTGAAGTCTGACTTAACTACTGAACTACAATTATGCCATTACAAAAGTTAGAGACACTCTAGGTCTAATAGGCACTGTTTCGCTTTGACTCTTGAGCACACATGCATATTTTTTCAAAAATATTTGTACTGCCATTATATTGTAGCATATCATACATTTCTAATTTGCATGCAAGTAAAAAGTGTATCAGTCAATCGGTCAATAATCATTCATCAAATATCAGCTCAAATGCAGAACACTAATGCACCTAGACATATCAGTCAAGAGTGGCCAGATACAACGATTTAAAGTGAGGCAGCTCCCTCTTCTGGCGAAACAGACAATTGACAATATTATAACTAAATCGTTTTAATTCTAATAATATGTAGATTGTTGACCGCAATAGTTTGATTCCTAAAGTCCTCACCTGCTCATATCAATAATCTATTTAGACTGTCCTAAGACAGCCTAAATAGATTAGACCATGAATCAGATTGAATTATAGAGGAACCTTTATATTTTTCCTTATCCTATACAGCCATTCATTTTCATGTAAAACGTGCTTGTGTAAGAATCTCACCTCTTCTATCATGGTGTCCATAGCTTCAGATATCTCAGCCTCAGTGGAGTTGCTGGCCACCATGTTCCTCAGTCGTAGACAGTATTCCCTCAGCTGAAACGGGCCAAAACAACAGTCAGAGATTGTTCCCCGCTCAGCTGAAACCCTGACCTTGGGGTCTCGCCCGAGCTTCCGGTCGAGCGGGTAAGGAATGCTGTGCGTGCACGGACCTTGTTGTTGAGGATGTCGTTCATTCTACGCGAGGCCTCGGAAGTGTGAGACTCTGGGAAGCACTTCTTTGGAACGACGCCATATTTCTCTGTAACCGCATCAGCACAAGACAAGACTTTAGGTCAAGCATCTCATTAACTTTTTCAGCAATTGTGCTGAAAACATACAAACCTTGATGGTCAAACTATCTGATGCGTGATTGAGTTTGGACTACGTCTACGACAACTTTTCCCTGACACATACAGACTTCAAACAATACAGGCCCTGTTCTGCCCTGTAACTACAACAAGGGGTGAGAACTAACCAATGAGGTTAACCAGCATGTCCCACTGTCCTCCGTCATTGGTTGGATTGGAGAGCAGGAACTGGACCAGACGGCCGTCCACAGGCTCTTTCCTCTGGGCGGTCTCCACACAGGCCTGGAGGAAGTAGTAGCAGCGCTCCACCTGAGGGAAAGAGGAGGCTGTGAATAGAGAACTGGTAACCACAGGAAAAGCAGAAAGTCACCTCTGGAAGGTTTTATTTCCACTGTCAGACCTGTGGCATTGCAACCTGTTCCTAAAGCACTCTTGTCAGGACCGTATATAAGAGACAGCATGATTTGAGGCCCTTCTCAAAACAAAACATGTGAAAGAGGAAGTGTCCCAGAGAGAAATATGAGGCCTAACGCCAGAAGGGGGTAAGTGTGACAAAGGTCGTGGACAGCGCTGACCAACAGAACACAGTTGTGGGTTTGAGAAATCATGTTGTTTCAGTAGTACTTCTCTGTGAGAAGTAGTACTCATTGAGCTTAACCAAGGCGTGCATGCATACACACAAACACAAGGATACAGGCACTCTACACTCTAAACAATATAAAAAAGGATGAATGAGTAATGATGAATAATATAGTTTCAAAGTTTTTTTAAGTTTTAGTAGTTCGTTTTTTTAAGTTATTCCAGATGATGCAAGATTGTACACATTTCATATAGTACTTTTCAAGTACTTTTGTAATGAAGATAATATTTGACCAAAACCATTTGGATTTAGGTGATTTAGGTTATTATTTTGTTGTCTCATTGATATGGGATTTCATTGGCATGGTTAGCTATAATGCTAGCTGCAGCTAGTTGATATTGTGGGCCAAACAAAGACTGGTAAATATATATATTATATATATTTTTTGAATATATCAATGTGTAGGATGTGATTTTATTGATCACTTTTTTGAAAAATCTATCAATCAGCATTGACTACAAATATGTCCAGGTAATTTGAAGCTACAATCTGGTTCAAATGTTACATATTGCAACTTTAAAATGTGGTAACAAAGCGTTACCATGTGACCTTACCTTGTCCCAGAAAAAGAGGTAGGACTGACTGAACTCAAACTCCTCGATGTTGAACTTCTTCATGAAGGGAAGTCTCATGACGTTAAGGCACGAGAAGATCCAACATCTCCCTGGAAATGACAGAAGAACAATGAGACGTGTTTTTCAGCAAGGTGCCTGGGAAGATCTGTATTCGATCAGTGTTGAAAACAAAATCACAGTAATGCTATAAAAAGAACACCAAGCACAACAAACAATAAAATAATGAACAAACACTATATGAACAATATTAAAAAACACAATCCGGGTGAAATTAGGGGGGGAAGCTACAAATAATAAAAATACCAGCCACTTAAAAAAGTTTGTTCTACAGTTGGTGAACTACATTGCAGTGTGTTAAATGTATGTGCTTAACATTGAACAGTGTGTTTGACTCCAATAACTAGATATTTGGTGGAAGGTGGGGGCTCCCCATCTTCTCTACAGCAACAGGCTCAAACAATACCTCTTTGAGATTAGACTTTGGAGCACAGGGAATATCTTGGATTGCATACATGTTTTAATCTGATTGGCCAGCAGGCCATGAGCATAGAAACATGTCCTACCAGAGTTCTTCTGGTTAGTGACAGGCTTCCCCTCTGTGGGGATTGTGTGCTGGAAGATGTGCACAGTGTCCTGGACTGTCTGCCGGTGCAGACACACCTCTAGCGGGTCGATGCAGGTGGAAACATTCTGTGCTAGCAGATAGCGTGGCTCGGCACGCAGTCTCTTGACAAAGGCGGCGACCTTATCTTGACTCAAACCTTGATGGGACCAGAGTTACCGGGAAACAAGACAGCAAAAGGGAAAATGACAAGAATTAGACTGCAGCTTGTTGGGAGTGACATAATTCAGTTCAGTCTCATATCAGATTCATCACGGTGATAAATTGCATGCAGTCTCAAGACTTCCTCTATATTCAGAGGAGGGGAGTTCCTGACTGACATCTATTGTCATAATCTAGCCTGTACTTTGGCCCGTACATGATACATGGGTTTTTACAAGCATTCAAACAGACATCAGTAATATCTTGCATATGGCAGGTCATTGTACTGCATTGCATCTTCTTACTGAATTTGTATTTTCATGGTTATAATAAAGCAATATAAAGCATATGTTGTGATAATAAAATAACAACTTCAAGAGGATTCAATAAGAAAAGTAACCAAATATTAACAAAGACATTATGTTGGCTTGATTATAGTAATGAGATCTATTGGGTGATAAATGATCACAGGATTGGTCAAGGGAATGTATACCGCAATCTAAGTAAGTGAAGAGGAGGGAGGGCATCTTATTGGTTTGTAAGTCATAGTGAGGAACAAACTGCATGCCTATACAGTCTGTTGTTAATGGAATCATAACCCATTCATCCAAGGAATCACTACAAGTAATTTTGGCAGTTTAACTGTATGTATCCATTATTTTTCTGATAAAGGCCACCAAATATGAAGGAGTACAGTAATGACAGCCAGGGCAATAGAGGGTATTCTATGGATCGTGGCCAGGCAGATATAGTTCATCATATAGGCCTCACCCCACCAACAGCTGTTATTTGCAGTAGCTTCGATCTTGCAAGGCTTGAGGTAAAAAGTTAACTAATAATTATCCAATACAACAAAACAATCAATCCAGGAAACTCAAAACCTTTCAAATATATATCTATCGGAAAATAATTTGCAAACTCTCAGATGCCAGCGAGTTTAGAACCAATGGAAGAAGAAAAAATGAACAGATTTCCAGACAATACATTTAGTGCATCAGAAAATAAGCCGAGAGCTTGTATATTTGGTGGATTTTTATAAATGATTACTGTTGTCAAGAAACAGGACTTGCAGCGAGTTTGGGGTGCCCGCAGCCCCGCACCATGAGCGGAGGAGGAGGAGGACTGTCCCGCAATGACAGCCAGAGTTGGTGTTTGAGCCGACTCAGACTCACAGGAAGGTGATGCGTTTTGGCTCGAACTGATCCGCAACGTTAAGGTTAAGCATTGACGTTAAAATAAATTAATTTACCAGAAACAGCCTGTCAGCATCTAATTACGTATGTGCTCATTTGCATAAATACCACAACAGATCTAAACATTTGGTATAGCCAGGTGAAAATGTCTTACAGTAAAAGACTATAAAAGGCAAACAAATGTCACCATAAGGGGCAGAGAAAATGTCTTGTCTTACAGTACAAAACTTAATGTTAAGGTTTGAATGGAACCCATTTAGGCTACCCATGAGCATTAATACATAGAGGCAGGAAGAAGTACTTCAAACCAGCCTTTATGAATTATTATTGCAGAGATGGGGTTTGGGGCTAGGTAGGTAGGTGGGACTGTTTCTGGGAGATAAGTCTGAGGGAAGAACAGGAGACAAGGGTAAGGAGAATGCAGAAGACAAAAGGTAGGTAAAATAAAAAGTGGCTGGATCAAACAATCTTTCTTACCTGACAGCTTAGTGACAGTTGATTGAAAGTTGAGTGGACCTTGAATGAATGACTGAATCTCTGCCCCTTATGGTGACATTTGTTTGCCTCTATAGTCTTTTACTGTAAGATATCAAGACATTTTCACCTGGCTAACCCAATGTTTAGATCTGATGTTGTATTTATGCAAATTAGTACATACATAATTCGATTTTGCACCGTTTGCCCATGTTAACAAACAATTTCCAAAAACGTGTAATATATTTTTTGTTTGTCTTGATTTAAGTAATAAACTCAGTAATGTTCATGGTGATATCTAAATGTTAAATTCACGTGAGAAAAATAATGAATAGGCGAATGAATAGGATAT
Source organism: Micromesistius poutassou (assembly GCF_964030765.1). Lineage (NCBI taxonomy): Eukaryota > Metazoa > Chordata > Actinopteri > Gadiformes > Gadidae > Micromesistius > Micromesistius poutassou. Next base: position 8,149,959 of record NC_140274.1, on the reverse strand, counting down.
ATTTGGGTCTTTTTCTAAACTTTCCCCTAATGGGATTCTTCGGGGCTTTTTTTTCCTTACTCAGTACATTGAGGATACAAAATTCGATTAGTTGAACGGTGATTGAACGGCCATTCAATTTATTCCATAACGTCATTAGCCAATTAATGTATGTTTCTGCACGTGAAACAGATTACACTGTTGATTTTAGGGTTTTGAGAAATTTGGAACAGTGACCAACCAGGTCAACCCCGACACATAATTGATATTTGATTTACGGTAGCTAGCAGCAGACCGGCGGCAAGTGACAGTTTAGCGGCGAGCTACGATGTCGAGTGGCCCTCGCTGACGTGTGGTAAAAAGGTGGCTGAGCGCTCCTAGTCTCGCGGCACTGTTTAGACCAGCGTAAAAAACACATGGTGCGCGTGTCTCCACTGTATAGGGACCACCGGAGAATCATCATAGACAGATATTTTATGACATGTCTATTTTTGTACAATATTTACCCGCCATTGGGAGGATAGCCTTCCGGGATTTAGTACTCCAATTTGACACTTGGCGGGGTTAATTTCGGACCCGACCCTGTGTGTGTATATATAGATGATATCCATACATGTATATACATACAAAAATATATATTCTTGTTCTATCAAGGTCAAGTCAACCGATCTAACCGAATGGTAGCCCAATTAGAATAATATTCTTCCATGTCCCATCATTTATAATGATTTTAAGGTTATTGATGATTTTGAGATAAAAGCATATTTATGGATTGTCTGTACAAAGGGCAGAATGATTAGAATGAGAGAATCCTATATGTTGGGCCTATAATGGCAAACTGCCTCGACTTCCTGTGAAAACAAAAAGGCCAAAGTGTCACCTTTGAGTGAAAGCCTTAACAGTCACTTTTTGACTTCCCTGTCCTCTCTAGACTAGCCACAGAATGCTAGCAGCTCCTCCCTACACTAGCTAAAGAAGGCTAGCAGCACGGATTGCTAGCAACAATCACTAGAAACACAATGTTTCGAAAATAAATTAAGTATACTGTTCCAATAGTTGACTAATGGACAGCCGCTTTCTACCATCCCTACACTCGCATTAAGTGTCAGGGTGGAACATGACACCAAAAGTCTCTCCAGCTAGCTGGCATGCTAAGGCTAAGGTAGCGCTAATGCGCTAATGCACAGAAGCTACCTCAGCTGTCATTCATTGCCTTGAAATTCAGATTAGGCCAACTTTTACCGAATGACAATGCTTGGAAGAACAGGAGGGATACCGGTACATACCAGTGTCCATGTTGTCGGAAACTGTTGAACCTTTTTATTTTCCTGGAAAGTCACCGGCTCTTTGTTTATCTCAGTCGCCGACAGCAGCGAGACTCAGAGAGGAGTATGTTCCTGCAGTGGAGGAGGCTGTCCTAGGGTTAGGCCCGCAGTCCCAGGCCCGCAGTCCCAGGCCCGCATTCCCAGGCCCGCAGTCACAGAGCTCTTCGTGACATTTCCACGCAAGTTTATTTTTCCTTGGACGCCGAAAGAATATTATGAGTAACTCAAGAATAATTTATGAGAAAGTGATGAAAAACGACACGTTACTAACCCAATAGCTCAACTTAACCGTATCTAATATTACAATAGCTAACCCTAAACTAACAATCTCTTACTTAATTCCTAAACATAACCATCTCTAACATAATACTTAAGCTAAAACATATCTAACCTAATACCTAAACGTAATCAGCTCTAAACGTAACAATCTCTTACCTTATACCTAAACTTTACATCTCTGACCTAATACCTAGAGGTTATCATCTAACCACCCTTAACTAACAATGTATTAATGTAACGTTAGACATTTGCAACGTAATTTGTCTCGCCAGCCTAGAAAAAACAAACCATCCTTGGCTATCCTAGAATAAATAAACTAGCCTTCGCCGGCGTCGCGTCTAGGCAAAAACGAAATAACGGGAGGGTCCTAGGACGGCGGTCTTAGGAGTGCGGTCCTACCTGGACGCCGGGCGGAAACAGGATATGGGGTGTTGGAAATAGTATTAATGTCTACAACTTTATCACTCTCCTCTGAAATCGGTCTTTTTTTTTTATTCATAAACACTTTTGATGAAAAGTAGTTAATATCATAAAAGTAAGAAAGTACAGCACAATAAGTACTCGGTCGGTAAATAGGTGGGATTCTTTGGATCAACGTGCTGTGAAACGTCTGTGCAGTTTCTGACGTAACAATAAGCTCACTAATAATCACTTATTAGTAGCCAAATTTTATTATTTATTTAATGTATTTATCTGTAAGTTATTTAGTTAGTTTTGTTTATGAATGTATGCATTTATTTGTTCATTGTTACATAATAATGAGATATGGAAATATAGAGTGTAGAGCACGGAATAGCCTAATATAGACAAAATAGGGATCTCCTTAATCTGAAAAGATGGCTTTGTTTTGCTTGTTAAAACTAAAACATTTACAAATACTCTATTACACATCGTTTTGCGAATCAGGTCTCCCTCTCTGAATAAATACGCCTAATTGTGAACGTTAAATATAAACAACTAAAAGACACGATGGAATTAAATGTGTGCATTTGTGACGTAGGCCTATAGGCAAATAGAGACTATTCGCTTCCATAATTTTCTTATTTATTTATTTTTGTAATAGCCTACGTTGATGAACGGTAGAGAGGGCGGAGCTAACACATCGTTGATCCAAGAATGCCCATTTTCTGCGATTCATTTCAAAAGATTCGTTGTAGAAGGCAAATCATCAAGTAACTGTAGTTGCCAGGATGTACAGACTATGAAATTAAATCAAAAGTGGCCTACAGCGACCTAAGTTTACCTTAGTTTACTTCAATAAAAGACATGTATGGATATATCTTCTTTGGATTCAGCTGTCTCTATACTTGTAAGTAATTAGAAAGTATATCATATTACTTATAGGTTAAGTTTGGCTGTTCATGAATGATGAATACAATCAATCAATATTGTTATTAATTATATTAATTTGCGGATTGAAATGTCATTTGAATTTTGCAAGACACGGAGCATGGCGAAGTGCATTGCAATTTGAGGATATCATTGTCACTTTGAATAACGTATTTTCAAATAACATTATTAAATTGCATAATGAATTGTCAATTGCATAATGCAATGACTTATTAAAGTGCAAATGGAATTGCCATTTGAATTTTGCTACATATATGCTTCCATACAATATAAAAAAAAAATGTGATCTGTGAAATGAGTGAGATTTGGATTTGAGACTATTATGCTTTGACTATTTAATATTGAATGTAAATTAATATAGCATAAAAAGTATAGCCTGCATATTTATCTGTTAGATAATAAATACATGTCCTCTTGTTGTATTTAAATCACATATTGAGAGGACCATATGACATGTTTTCATTCAGGTTTGAGAGTATGCCTCCACTTCAACAAGACATTAAACTGAAGTGCACAAGTTGTTTTCCCTATTCCAGGTGTAAATGCTGAAGAATGCTTTGAGACTATTTATGCAAAACGTGAATCAATTCATGTTCCAATGGGCGGGGACCTCCTGTTGTTCTGTGACGTCCAACACTGTGGAGAGAACAATTGGACCTCGATTTGGATATCCACCATATCCAACAAGTCGGATACGGTCTCCCCAGACCATATCACAAATCAGATCCTGTCGGCCAATAAAACCCGCCTTGTTCTCCAAATCAAAAATGTAAAAAAGTCAGATGAAGGTTCATATGGATGCAAAGTTACATGGAAATGGGGTGGCAGTTCTAAGGGGAATCTAAAATCTGTGATCCTCACAGGTAGGATAATATTCAACTCATTGTGTGTGTGTGTGTGTGTGTGTGTGTGTGTGTGTGTGTGCACGTGCATGCGTGCATGCATGCGTGCGTGCGTAAAGATAAACCTGTAAGCATCTGTAAACGTGCATGCTAGTGCATCAATATGACAATAGGAGCAACTTTTATCCCTAAGGCTTTAGTGTCTGTATTCAAAAAGAAATCAACCACCACCACTACCTTCCCCATCATCTTCATAGATTTTACTGATGGTTTTATTCTCTCATCTCAGCCACAGAGAGGAGCAAGTTGCACAGGGTGCTGGTCCTTGTGTCCGCCCTACTTTGCGCCCTCTTACTTCTGCTGTCAGCTCGTTGTCTGAGCTCAGGGCCCAAGCCTGTTCAGACGCATTGTACTCAGGATACATTCCGATACAATCAGATCCCACAGCCTCTTCCGCGATGCCCGATACCACAGACAAACAATTCCCGGCTTTCTAAAGGTATCCTTGAAATCAGATATTGTGTGTTTGTGATGTGGAATTGAGCCTATGTCTCACACATCATTCACTGTGCGCATGAATGACTGTTGGGTTTACAGTTATATACTGTGTGTACTTACAAAGATTCCATTCTTTTCGCAGTTTCCTCAAAGCCAAAGGAGCAACGACGGACAAGCAGTGAGGTGAGTGCTACTGGGAAGTCAGAGAAGGGAGTATGTGCTGTATGTTTTGTGTTCTGGTACACTTCTAGACCATTCACCGCTTGTGTTACAGCTCGTGTATGCTGATGTCTCACTTGGTGCTTCGCGTGAACCGCAGGCAGTCCAGGAGCATAGCCAGTCCACCGTCTACTCCTCCGTCAGGCATGCTTCAGGATCCCCCTGAAGAGTGCCATCATCGGCGTTTGGCAGAGTCTGGATCTGCCATGTTGTGCTGGATAATATGGGGTTACTTTAATTGTGTTTTTATTATGGTTAAATGTATCAAAAGGTTGAACTACACACTTATACACTTAATAAGCTAACAAATCTAGCAGATCACCAAGTATAGTATTAAATGGAGCAATAACAGGTCTACCTGGATACCCGTTGCAGCAGTGCCTTACTGGGCTCCTCTGACATCACAACCCAGATAGTTGTGTTTTGAAAAATAGTTGATTGCAGAGATGAAAGTGTATTACAGGCAGAGCAGGGGTTCCATGCTGACCTGTTGATTGATTAATTTATTTAAATTCTATATGGACAAATGTAAAAAGGTGAGCATACAAATGTACATCGGGTCAAAATGATAACACAAAAAAGCCAAAAAAGGCTTATTTCCATTGTGGTCCTTTTGACCTGTCAGAGCTTTTCAACTCATTTACGGTTTCAACAGCTATCAACAAAACACACTCCACACCCATGAAATTAGTCTAACCCTTTAAAAGGATGTTCTGAGGCTGGCCTCAGTTGTTTCAACCAGGAAATACTGGGACATTCAGAGACGATGTGTATTAAGCAAAATCCACCCTGAGGAAGGAAAACGTTGCAGTGGCTGTAACCTCTCGCTGTGGTTGCATCATTTCACTTCCACTTTTTCAACAATTCTTTCCACAGCTCGACAGAGGCATTTCGTGTTTTTTGTTTCAGTTGTGTGTTGCAAAATTCACTTTGTTGCATTTACTATTGAACAGGCTATCTTTGCCCACAGATTGTAGAGTTTTATAAGGTGTGCTGGTTATTAGTGGTGGCTCGTTCGCGAACAAATCTTTATAATCTTTAAAATGAACGAACCGACCTGATTCGCCGCTCTTGTTCGACTCGTTCGTCGTCGTTCGTCTCGTTCGTTCTGCAAGACCCGCCGCTGACTCGCGAGTCGCCGTTCGTTCACTGACTGTGTTTAGCGGTGAAGACTCAAGGACTGAGAAGTCACGAGAGCCAGCCGGGCAACAACATCCCGATTCAACCATGAAGCACTCCTCAGCTAAAAGGAACTTAGTTAATGTTGTGTTGATTGATGACCGTTTGCACCACTTTACGATCGTGATTTGTTTGAGAATGAGAATGAGGGAGGAGCTGAGTCTGACCGACTCGGCTGAGAACTGTGCATTTGCGATTCGTTTGAACAAGAACGAGGGAGGAGCCGGACCTTGGCTGCCATGCAGGATGCGGCACAAGTTGGGTTGGGCCGCATGCCGCCAGTTGAGCCGGCCATTGCTTCGCTCATCTTGGCTCCTGATGAGGCTCTGAGGCCGGATGCCAGGTGTCCCCGGCCGCAGTGCAGGGTCACGGACGACCTTCTATCTAAGGCCTATGATTCGGCAGCACGCATGGGTCGCATTGGCAACTCCCTCTCCCACCTACTACTGGGCCTTTCAACCTCCCTGCAGCAGGCTCAGGTTGAGCCGTCACTGCAGAGTCTGAGCGACGCCTCACTGCAAGCGTTTGCCCTTATGTCAAGGGAGTTGGGGCGCACAATGTCCACCCTTGTCCAAACTCGCCGCCAAGTTTGGCTGGCTCAATCACCCCTGACAGAGACATGCAGGAAGGTCCTCCGTGTGGTGCCAGTGGAACCGGGGGAGCTTTTTGGGGCAGCTTCCCTGAGGCACTGGAGAGGGCTGCCCGAGCAAGGCAGACCAGACAGGAGCTATCCGGGCTCCACAGGAGCATGTCCGCTCCTAGCAGGCCTAGGGGCCCCTTGTCTGTGGCCTACGGAGGTCTCAGAGGTCTGCTCAACAGCCTGCTGAGGGGTTTCAGGCCCCCGAGTGCCCACCTCCCTGGCAGCCGCGTGCCTCACAGCCTAACCGACGCCCCCCTCAGGAGGCCGAGGGGGCAGGCGCTAGGCCTATGGTGCTGGTCGTCGGCTGTTTTTCCCAGCAGCAGCTCAGTTACTGGGCTGCCTGTACTTCAGACCCTTGGGTAGTTTCCACCTTAACCCAAGGGTACGAATTGCAGTTCTGACGCCGGCCCCTAGCCTTCAGGCGGGTCAAAATGACTATCGTCAGCAATCCGGCAAAGGCCTTAGCTCTGAGCCAGGAGTTGTCCACCCTCCTGGCCAAGGGAGCGATCGAGCCAGTGGATCCTCTGCTGCACCCAAGGTATTTTCTCGTGGCAAAGAAAGATGGCGGATTCCGTCCCATTCTCGACCTGAGGGGACTCAACAAGTTCCTGAAGGTACTACCCTTTCACAAGCTCACCGCATCAGACACACTGCGGGTGGTTACCAGGGGCGAGTGGTTCACCACTGTAGACTTGAAGGATGCATACTTCCACGTCCCGATTGCATCTCACCATCAGCGTTTCCTGAGGTTTGCCTTTCGCGGCCGGCACTTCCAGTTCAGGGTACTTCCCTTCGGCCTCTCCCTCTCTCCAAGGGTATTCACCAGGGCTGTGGCGGCAGCTCTGATGGTGAATCTCCTGAAGAGTCACCTGGACCCATCTCAGCAGGTCACATACCTGGGGATGGTCCTGGACTCAGACGCCATGAGGGCCTATCTGTCACCGCGGCAGGTGAACGACATCCTCCTCCGCCTCCCCCTCTCTGAGTGTGGCAGGATGGTGCCGTTCATCCAATTTCTCCAGCTCCTGGGCAAACTTACAGCTGCCTCAGCTGTGGTGCCTCTCGGCTTGCTGTCCCTGTGGCCACTGCAGATGTGGCTAAACAGCCTCCACCTGGACCCCAAGTGGCACAGGCACTGGAAGGTTAGGGTGTCGCAGTGATGCCTCCTCTCTCTGTCCCCGTGGAGAAAGAAGCCATATCTGTCGGCCGGTGTACCCATGGGCGCCATCCCGTCCTTTGGCAGGGCGGAAGTGGACCTCTTTTCCTCAGAGGAATCCGCTCACTGCCCCCTCTGGTTCTCCAGGACGGAGGTGACCAGCCCCCTTGGACAGGATGCCTTGGCTCACGAGTCCTCTGTATGCCTTCCCACCACTGCCCCTGATTCTTCCCACACTCCAGAGGGTGCTTCTGCTGGGTCACAGGCTACTTCTGGTGGCCCCCTTTTGGCCAGGGAGACTCTGGTTTTCACTGCTGCGCAGGCTCTGCTGCTCTCCATGGCGCCTCCCCTACAGGAAGGACCTCCTGTCACAACTGGGGGGTCGAATTTGGCACCCAGACCCCCATCGCCTCCAGCTCTGGGCTTGGCCACTGCAGGGCCCAACCCACTGCTGAGGTTCTGCACGGCGACCGTCAGGAACACTATCCTGAATGCCAGGGCGCCATCTACCAGGGCACAGTACGAGAACAGATGGAAGCTGTTCTCCGACTGGTGTAATGGGAAGGCAGTAGACCCAGCACGTTGCTCCGTGGCCACCGTTCTGGAGTTCCTGCAGTCCCTCCTCGATGGTGGTCACTCTCATTCCACCCTGAGGGTCTATGTGGCTGCTATTTCTTCCCAGCATGAAAGGTCGACGGAGCCACAGTGGGGTGCCACAGGTTGGTGTCCCTCTTTCTCAGAGGGGCTCTGCGACTGCGTCCCCCTAGCACCTTGAGGGCCCCAGCATGGGACCTGCCCCTGGTGCTGGAGGCCATGTCGTTACCTCTGTTTGAGCCCTTGACCCAGGTAGGGTTAAAGTGGCTGTCCTGCTTGCCATTACCTCCGCGAAGCGGGTCGGGGAGTTGCAGGCCCTATCCGTGGCAGATACTGTACATGCCTGCGTTGGAACCCTGATGGCTCGGGTGTAGTCCTATGGCCAAATGTGGCGTTCCTGCCCAAGGTGCTTTCACACACTCATCTTAACCAGCCTATCCAGCTTGCTCGCTTTGACTCCCCATCTGAGGAGGGTAGATCTGAGCTGCTCTGCCCGGTTTGGGCGCTTAAGGCCTACATTGCTGCTACTGCCAGTATACGACAGTCAGAGCAATTGTTCGTGTGTCACGGTGGCCCTAACAGAGGTTGTGCTCTCTCCAAACAGTGACTGTCCCACTGGGTTGTCGACGCCATCACACACGCCTATGGGGCCAGTGGCCGCCCCCCGCCATCTGGGGTGAGGTGCCACTCCACCAGAAGCGTTGCAACTTCATGGGCTGCACTAAGAGGGGTGCCCCTAGAGGCTATCTGTGCTGCGGCATCATGGACAACGCCTGGCACATTCACAAGGTTCTACCGCGTCAACGTTGCCGCCCCCTATCCAATGGGTGTGGTCCTATGTCCAAGCTCTGCTGCCGCCAATGAGTGAGGTGGGTGTTGGATTCTTTGTGACCTTGTTGGTATGGGTCATCCAGTGCTTTAAGCACCGCCTCTGGTGATCAGTAAGGATGAAATAGAACAAAAGTTACAGATGTAACTACAGTTCTATGAATCCTGGATGACCGCCAGAGCATCTAGTCACTCAGAATCCTTGTGTTTTCGCGTGAAGATTCTAGGAACAGATCCTCTAACAACACCGGAAGTTATAGCCTTCCCGGTGTCATGTGGGGGTCACAGGTGACTATGTTGGTATTAGGTACTCGAAATGCGCATGTGCGAGGTGGATATATCCAGTGCTTTAAGCACCACCTCTGGGAGTCGTCCAGGATTCATAGAACCATAGTTACATCTGTAACTTTTGTTCACCATACTCATGAGGTCACAAACAGAACCGGACCACTTGGAGGCTCAGAAGAGCCTACCAAATGACAATGCTTGGAAGAACAGGAGGGATACCGGTACATACCAGTGTCCATGTTGTCAGAAACTGTTGAACCTTTTTATTTTTTTAGAAAGTCACCGGCTCTTTGTTTATTTCAGTCGCCGACAGCAGCGAGACTCAGAGAGGAGTGTGTTCCTGCAGTGGAGGAGGCTGTCCTAGGGTTAGGCCCGCAGTCCCAGGCCCGCAGTCCCAGGCCCGCATTCCCAGGCCCGCAGTCACAGAGCCCTTCGTGACATTTCCTAGGGACACAAGTTTATCTTTCCTTGGACGCCGAAAGAATATTATGAGTAACTCAAAAATAATTTATGAGAAAATGATGAAAAACGACACGTTACTAACCCAATAGCTCAAATTAACCGTATCTAATATTACAGTAGCTAACCCTAAACTAACAATCTCTTACTTAATTCCTAAACATAACCATCTCTAACATAATACTTAAACTAAAACATATCTAACCCTAATACATAAACGTAACCAACTCTAAACGTAACGATTTCTTACCTTATACCTAAATTTTACATCTCTGACCTAATACCAAGAGGTTATCATCTAACCACCTTTAACTAACAATGTATTAATGTAACGTTAGACCTTTGCAACGTAATTTGTCTCGCCAACCTAGAAAAAACAAACCATCCTTGGTTATCCTATAATGAATAAACTAGCCTTCGCCGGCGTCCCGGCACTCTAAAAACGAAATAACGGGAAGGTCCTAGGACGGCGGTCTTAGGAGTGCGGTCCTACCTGGACGCCGGGCGGAAACAGGATATGGGGTGTTGGAAATAGTATTAATGTCTACAACTTTATTAATCTCCTCTGAAATCGGTCTTTTTTTAAATTTATTCATAAACACTTTTGATGAAAAGTAGTTAATATCATAAAAGTAAGAAAGTACAGCACAATAAGTAGGTCGGTCGGTAAAAAGGTGGGATTCTTTGGATCAACGTGCTGTGAAACGTCTGTGCAGTTTCTGACGTAGACCTAACAATAAACTCACTATTAATCCCTTATTAGTAGCCAACTTTTATTATTTATTTAATGTATTTATTTGTAAGTTATTTAGTTAGTTTTGTTTGATGAATGTATAGACCGAGTCGGCAAGCAAGGAAACGTCACTTCCGGTCAGGGCCGTGGGGGAAAACAAACCGTTTTCCCCATACACACTCATGCAAAAAGGCGGTATTTTAAACCTTTGTCAAACGCTTGTCCGCTGTCATTTCTTGGTTTGAATCACTTGTATATGCTGTCAAAGGGCTATATATTAAAAAAAATTATCATGATCGGGTCGATTGTTGTCCGTATATTTTTTAAAAAGTGGATCTTTCACAGTTGGTCTTCCCCCACAGCGTTGAGTCTAGGTGGGTGTTCCCTTGGTCGCCGGCCGGATCTATATCGTAAAAACGCGGCAAGCTCAGGTTGTGATTTTTAAATTTATTTGCGGTGCAAAATGGTAAACAACAACTCTTCGGCATTGTCTCTCCGAGTGTCTACAGCCGGCGACCAAGGGAACACCCACCTAGACTCAACGCTGTGGGGGAAGACCAACTGTGAAAGATCCACTTTTTAAAAAATATACGGACAACAATCGACCCGATCATGATAATTTTTTTAATATATAGCCCTTTGACAGCATATACAAGTGATTCAAACCAAGAAATGACAGCGGACAAGCGTTTGACAAAGGTTTAAAATACCGCCTTTTTGCATGAGTGTGTATGGGGAAAACGGTTTGTTTTCCCCCACGGCCCTGACCGGAAGTGACGTTTCCTTGCTTGCCGACTCGGTCTATGCATGTATTTGTTCATTGTTACATAATAATGAGATATGGAAATATAGAGTGTAGAGCACGGAATAATATAGACAAAATAGGGATCTCCTTAATCTGAAAAGATGGCTTTGTTTTGCTTGTTAAAACCAAAACATTTACAAATACTCTATTACACATCGTTTTGCGAATCACCTAGGTCTCCCTCTCTGAATAAATATATATATTAAATGTGTGCATTTGTGACGTAGGCTTATAGGCAAATAGAGACTATTCGCTTCCATCATTTTCTTATTTATTTATTTTTGTAATAACCTACGTTGATGAACGGTAGAGAGGGCGGAGCTAACATCGTTGATCGAAGAATGCCCATTTTCTGCGATTCATTTCAAAAGATTCGTTGTAGAAGGCAAATCATCAAGTAACTGTAGTTGCCAGGATGTACAGACTATGAAATTAAATCAAAAGTGGCCTACAGCGACCTAAGTTTACTATTCATCTTCAATAAAAGACATGTATGGATATATCTTCTTTGGATTCAGCTGTCTCTATACTTGTAAGTAATTAGAAAGTATATCATATTACTTATAGGTTAAGTTTAGCTGTTCATGAATACAATCAATCAGTATTGATATTAATTATATTAATTTGCGGATTGAAATGTCATTTGAATTTTTCAAGACACGGAGCATGGCGACGTGCATTGCAATCACTGAATTCAGGATATCATTGTCACTTTGCATATTAAAATACACTTTGAATAACGTATTTTCAAATAACACTATTAAATTGCATAATGAATTGTCAATTGCATAATGCAATGACTTATTAAATTGCAAATTGCAATTCTATTTGAATTTTGCTACATGGACAACAAGACGAGTCCGTAGCAGTAGCATGTCGCAATGCTTCCTCACAAGAATAACCTCAGAAGAAAAGGAAAGAAGGCATTTAAAAAACATTAAAATAAAGAAAGGTTTTATCTGTCTGGTCGACACAACAATATAAAAAAACAAAACACGAAATGTCATGTGATCTGTGAAATGAGTGAGATTTTGATTTGAGACTATTATGCCTTTACTATTTAATATTGAATGTAAATTAATATAGTATAAAAAAGTATAGCCTGCATATTTATCTGTTAGATAATAAATACATGTCCTCTTGTTGTATTTCAATCACATATTGAGAGGACCATATGACATGTTTTCATTCAGGTTTGAGAGTATGCCTCCACTTCAACAAGACCTTTAACTGAAGTTGTTTTCCCTATTCCAGGTGTACATGCTGAAGAATGCTTAAAGATTATTTATGCAAAACGTGACTCAATTCATGTTCCACTGGGCGGGGAACTCCGGTTGTCCTGTGATGTCCAACACTGTGGAGAGAACAATTGGACCTGGATTTGGACTCAAATATCCACCATATCCAACAAGTCGGATAGAGTCTCCCCAGTCCATATCACATATCAGATCCTGTCAGCTAATCAAACCCGCCTTGTTCTCCACATCAAGAATTTAAAAAAGTCAGATGAAGGTTCATATGGATGCAAAGTTACATGGAAAAGGGGTGACAGTTCTCAGGGGAATCTAAAATCTGTGATCCTCACAGGTAGGATAATATTCAACTCATTGTGTGTGCTTGTGTGTGTGTGTGTGTGTGTGTGTGTGTGTGTGTGTGTGTGTGTGTGTGTGTGTCTGTGTGTGTGTGTGTGTGTGCAAAGATAAACCTGTAAGCATCTGTAAACGTGCATGCTAGTGCATCAATATGACTAGGAATAGGAATAGGAGCAGCTTTTATCCCTAAGGCTTTAGTGTCTGTATTCAAAAACAAATCAACCACCACCACTACCTTCCCCATCATCTTCATAGATTTTACTGATGGTTTTCTTCTCTCATCTCAGCCGCAGAGAGGAGCGAGTTGCACAGGGTGCTGGTCCTTGTGTCCGCCCTACTTTGCGCCCTCTTACTTCTGCTGTCAGCTCGTTGTCTGAGCTCAGGGCCCAAGCCTGTTCACACGCATTGTACTCAGGATACATTCCAATACAATCAGATCCCACAGCCTCTTCCGCGATGCCCGATACCACAGACAAACAATTCCCGACTTTATAAAGGTATCCTTGAAATCAGATATTGTGTGTTTGTGATCTAGAATTTAGCCTATGGCCCACACATCATTCACTGTGCGCATGAATGACTGTTGGGGTTACAATTATATACTGTGTGTACTTACAAAGATCCCATTCTTTTTGCAGTTTCCTCAAAGCCAAAGGAGCAACGACGGACAAGCAGTGAGGTGAGTGCTACTGGGAAGTCAGAGAAGGGAGTATGTGCTGTATGTTTTGTGTTCTGGTGCACTTCTAGACCATTCACCGCTTGTGTTACAGCTCGTGTATGCTGATGTCTCACTTGGTGCCTCGCATGAACCGCAGGCAGTCCAGGAGCATAGCCAGTCCACCGTCTACTCCTCCGTCAGGCATGCTTCAGGATCCCCCTGAAGAGTGCCATCATCGGCGTTTGGCAGAGTCTGGATCTGCCATGTTGTGCTGGATAATATGGGGTTACTTTAATTGTGTTTTCAGTATGGTTAAATGTATCAAAAGGTTGAACTACACACTTAAATAAGCTAACAAGTCTAGCAGATCACCAAGTATAGTATTAAATGGAGCAATAACAGGTCTACCTGGATACCCGTTGCAGCAGTGCCTTACTGGGCTCCTCTGACATCACAACCCAGATAGTTGTGTTTTGAAAAATAGTTGATTGATTAATTAATTGAAATTCTATATGGACAAATGTAAAAAGGTAAGCATACAAATGTACATCTGGTCAAAATTATAACACAAAAAAGCCCATAGACTTATTTCCATTGTGGTCCTTTTGACCTGTCAGAGCTTTTCAACTCATTTATGGTTTCAACAGGTGTCAACAAAACACACTCCACACCCATGAAATTAGTCGAACCCTTTAAAAGGATGTTCTGAGGCTGGCTTCAGTTGTTTCAACCAGGAAATACTGGAACATTCAGAGACGGTGTGTATTAAGCACTTTAGAAAATCCACCCTGAGGAAGGAAAACGTTGCAGTGGCTGTAACCTCTCGCTGTGGTTGCATCATTTCACTTCCACTTTTCCACCAATTCTTTCCACAGCTCGACAGAGGCATTTCGTATTTTTTGTTTCAGTTGTGTGTTGAAAAATTCACTTTGTTGCATTTACTATTGAACAGGCTATCTTTGCCCACAGATTGTAGAGTTTTATAAGGTGTGCTGGTTATGTATAATAATTGTGTGTTATTGAACGTAACGTGTAACGCATCCCATTAAGTGAAAAACGGTACACACACACAAAATATGACACAAAATACAACATTTTATTTCAGAATAAACTCTCAATGGCACATTACATAACCAAATATACATATACATTTTTTAGGCCTCTAATAAATTAATGTATATTCAATCATTTTGTTAATATCTTTCATTAGCATACTCTGCAGTTACATTTATTTTACATGACATCAATGCAACAAAAGGCATAACTGAATAAATTAAGCATATACAGAGAGAAGGCTGTGTAGGCAATACCCGCTACAATGATAAAGACATAGATCTCATTATTCGCCATTGCTCCTATTCTCACCTGCTGTTCAAAATTGTAACCTCTATTGTGGGCAATAATAAAACAAAGAGGCCTTCAGTGTGTATACATCACCACACAATCAGCATTACTATCTGGGTCCGTTTGTTTCTAGAGTTGTACTCCGGAAAGGAAAGTCCCCTGAACCTGCACTTCCTAGCCGGCAGCCATTTCCTTTACCCCTACACTCGTACTTCCCTGAGGGAGGAAGCGATTAACCCTGCCTGAAAGAAACATGAATCATTTCACAATTATTGTAGCCTGCCCCGGCATCTGTTTTTACCCAATTTCATTTTTGAGTTTTGTTATTTGGTCAAATTATTGGTGTTTATTTTACACCCCTCAGGGTTAAACAAGACTGCACTTGAGAGCTATTCACTATTCTGTGTTTTTCATAGACGCCCTCAATTGCCTTTGCAAATTTGTTTGGAGAAATGCTGAGCTTAGCTTAAACCTCACAAAGCGTTAATATGCATGATCCTATGTGGTTCTATTAAAGCTCCAAAGTCCCGTGTTTTAGACAGATGTTCAATTGGTCGAAAACCATAGAATGCCACATCAAATTCAACTCTCCCACGTGGTGGGTCGAGTAGAACTGCAAAGATTACATCAAACATTAACACAGATACAAGTACGTATAGCTGCATTTGGGATGTATTGTCCTAACATGGATTCAGAAGGTGCAACGAGTATCTGCAGCATATTTGGTGTTAAACTCTCATAAGTACTACAACCAGGTCCAAATGTACCTCTTTCTAAATGAGAAGCAAAAGAGGGAGGAAACAAGGGAGAGAGAGATGACACCGATTCCGAAAGTGTGTTTTTAAATAGATTGTAAGGCGCAACTTTGGCTAAAATAAGGTTATGGCATAATAGGATAGAATTGTCTCGATTTAAGATAGCCATTGATTTGATGAGCACTAACAGACTTCCTCCTTCCTAAGGAACCTTGATGAAAGGGTACTTCGATGTTGCACAAGCAATAAGTGCATTTTAGCACTTGAGTTTGAGGTTCACCATACTCATGAGGTCACAAACAGAACCGGACCACTTGGAGGCTCAGAAGATCCTCCAAGTGGAAAGGGCCAGGGGGTTAGGGAACAAGTGCTGGTTCTGTGCAGTATGCTACAGTGTGTGTTTGCGTGTTTGTTGTAGATCATGTATGACATGTGTACTGTATGTGTATTACATAAGCAAGTATGTGCGTTATGTATGGTATTGTGTTTTGGGATGTTTTTATATCGGGATTCTTTCTGATATACCATTACAGGGAGACAGGAAAAAAGTAGATTTTTCTGGTGTTTTTTTAGTTGATAGAGCATTTGTAATTTGTATAAATTAATCCACATTTAACACGACAAGTAACAGTTCAGCCATAGTCTCTCCTTAATCCATCCGTGAATCTCCTGTTTGCGTACCTCTAAGCTACACAGTCCTGCCCATTCCACACTCACAGTATACGAATGGCTTGTATGTATGTGTGAATAACGACAGTGTTATTGGCAACTGAAAAGCAGCCTGTGGCGATACCATCAGTTAGGCATTGACATTGATATCTGTTGCTAAGGATAAAAGCGACACTTGCGCTCCTGTTTGTCTTGAATATACTCTCACAGTATTCACCAGCAGACCCCCTGTGTACAGACGCTAAGGCTGTCTCTCAGAGGGATGCTGCTTGACTTAGTGAAGTGCGTTGACAGTGGGCTTATACAGTCATCTGTAGTACTTTTTTGTTGGGTTGAACGCTACGATAGCTCCTTCAGCCTTGTTGTTTCCCAATGTTGAGAAACAGTCTGTAGTTCCGCTTCATCTGTCTAATCAGACTAAAATAGCAACAGGAAGGGAGGATAGAAATGTTAAGCAAGTCATAAAGTTGCTCAAAAGTAATAGTGGCACTAAGTGTGTAACCAATCAAAATCAAAACAGCTGAACCAAAGGCATTAGCAGAACTCACCGCTGAGGAGTGGCTCAGTTTGTCAAATCGAAACTTCAAATTTGACCTGGGAGACGTCTTAGTTTTCACATCTGTAAAAACAAGAGCGATGCAAAAAATAGAATCAATATAATCAATTTGCTAAAGAAACATCCTATGTATGCGTGTGCGCGTGCGTAATCACGCATGCAATCTGTGTGTTTGCAATGTGTGCAATGTGTACGTGTTTGCATGTGTGCATATGCTTGCGTATAAATATATGTGTTTGATCATGGGTTGGTGTGTGCATGTGCGTGTGTGTGTGTTTTCATGTGCTTGCATGTTTGTTCATGGGATTGCATGTGCCCCCGGGCCTATTTCCAAAACACCTGTGGGACTGCGGCACATGATGACCGGGGTGCTGGTTCCTTGGCTGTCTGTGCTGAGGGAGGGGCTGAAGACCAGGGAGGAAGCCATGGAGGCATGGCTGGCCTTGGAGAGAGCAGGAAGCAGGGGACCGGGGGCAGCGCAGAGCAGGAAGAGATAAGCCACAGGGGAGGAGGCCTCATGTGAAAACGAGACTAGCGAGAAACCATTTTGTGTTTCATTTCTTAGAGGGTTTACTTTCACAATTAAAGGAGAAGAAGGAGAAAGAAACTAGTTTGATCCCGAGATCTAATCATAAAAGCGGAAATGGGAGAATATCGTCACCCTCTTAAAGTAATGGCCTAAGTCATATTTTCAAGTTGTTCAGAAAACAGAAAAAAACGGAACCATATATAGAGTATAATATACTCTATATATGGTTCAAGAAACTAGTTATTATATTATATATGGTTCAAGAAACCATATATAGAGTATAATATACTCTATATATGGTTCAGTTTTTTCTGTTTCCTGAACAACTTGAAAATATGACTTAGGCCATTACTTTAAAAGGGTGACGATATCTTAGCCGATGGGTGTGGCTAGGAAGATAATTATTTGATTTCATTCTGAACAGTATGACATGATGTACATCCCTCTCCATTTCTCTGCATCCTGAGGGATACTCAAAGCATACGCTGCAGCGGTGTACATAGCTCAACATGAGGCACCAACATGGCGTCTGAACATTAGCCAACAGGGACATGGAGGGAGAGTGTCTGTCAGCTGTTATCACGTCTGGCTAATTACAGCCCATGAAATACATGAAGGCTTTGACACCTGAGTCTTTGATTACTACAAACACACACTCAATTAAGAATGTGTTAACGCTCCCCAGGGAGCTCCTCACACGCTTACTGAGCAGATAATGCCTTTACATGAATGTGTCTTATTCCAGAGAGAGAGCCTGTGCTTCACTCTCAGTTGATTTTTTAAAGGGTTTTTTCAGGCTACCCAATACCACAGTTTATAATAACAAATCTTAAACAATCTAATTCCACAACTACAATTATTTGTATGATTAATAATACCTAGATCATCCTCATCATCATTATCAACACCACCACCATCATCATCATGATCATCCTCATTATCTCCACCCCTACCTCCACTATCAACACCACTATCACCACCACCACCACCGTTGCATGTGTATTGTTCACTACTGACTATGTCCATCTCCTCCAGGGCCTCCGTCTCAGCGGTGGTGCTGCTGAAGCTGCTGGTGCTGGAGGAGGAGCGGGAGATGTTGGGCCTGCTACCCGTGCTTCCACTCAGGCTACTGCACTCCTTCTGCTTCACAAAGGGCCTGCGGACATCACAACCCACATCCAGGGGGGGTGGTCACAACTCAGTCTACTGTTTTCTTTATTAGGCTGTACGTGAGTAATGGGTTTCAAAGGTAGGAGTGTTACAGGTCTTGAAGTCAGAACACTTAATAGACACAGACACATAATAAAATTTATACGACAATTAATGTGGTCTCAATTCAAACAGACCATGTGTGATTTTTTCGACGTAGATTATGTGCAAAAAAAAATAAAATACGGACAGGCATTCACATTTGAATGCAATGTACACTAAAATGGGATTCATTCTGACGGCACCTCTCTTTGTTTGGGCAGATCTCAGGCGAGCTGGGATTGGAAGATGTCTCCGACCTCATTTCCTGTGACAGCGAGCAGCCCTCCGGGTGCTTCTGGTCACTGTGGATGTCGGTCGGTTTGGTTTAAATCAAACAGTATAAAAAAAAAAATTGGATGTTGTCATAGCAATATATTCCATCTTACTAAGCGATTAGTTCTAAAATAGATGCTCAGAGTGTATTCATGCTAAAGGTGGATTCTAAAAGTAGCAGCTGAGGGTGGATGGTAGAAGAAGATGCTGAAGGTGGATAAGTCAGGAATAAACCACAAATTAACCTCAATGTTCTATTCGACCGTTGTTGCTAACGTTGGGTTTTGTGTCGCATCGATGAGGAACCTTTCAAAGGCAGGGGGCGGGCTATTGAAAAAGCCTGCACACCCTTGGAACATTATTGACCGATGAGAATCAAGCATTCAACCACGCTGTGGTACAATAAAGAGTAGCTGCTGAGGGGTGAATACTAAAGAATAGACGCTGAGGAGGGTAGAGAGAGTGAGAGGAGTGTCTGACCCGCGCGACTGTCTGTCTGAGGGGCTCTCCGTGCTGGAGTGGAGGCGAGGGAAGAGGCCGGAGCGGCGCTTCACGGGGCTCTTCAGGGGGGACTTGGCCGACATCACTGGAGGCTGGAGGGCACAGGCAACGCACCCCGAGACAGACACATGGTGGGGTTTAGTCGTGGACCACAGAGAGACCCTCAACTAAAGTAACTAACACACCGTTAACCCGACGCTCCATTCTGATGGAAGCGTGTGATCGTGACAGAGGCAGAACACCAGAGGGCAGTGGTGGCCCTCCAAGAGTCAACAGGTGAGAATCAGCTAATGTGTTGGACTAGGAGGAAATGCTGCTGAGTACTATGGGATAGCATTTGGTCAGCTGTTGTCCATCCTACTACCGAAATGTGAATTCCGATTCCGAAGAACAACAACAGGAAAAGAACAACAATGACAAGGAGAAGAAAGTAGAATTTTTCGAATAATTTGCAATATCATTAAAAGAATATGTAGTGGAAAGGTGTTCCCCACACCTTGAGTTTGTTGAGTCAGTTATGCCCTCCCCCTACCCCAGATCCCCCCACCCCACTCACGCTGAAGGTGCTTTTGGTCAGCTCGCTGGAGCTCTGGGGCAGCACCCCCCCGCTGAGGCTGGCCGGGACCCCGCCGCCCACGCCGGGGCTGCGGTGGCGATGCGGCCCCACCATGGTCTCCATGGAATGGCTCCGCACACGCATGGCCCTCTGGAAGTTTGGGGGATGGGGGACGGGGTGGATTAGAGAGGGGCCAGAGAGAGGGTAGAGACAGAGGAGACAGAGGGGAGGAAGGTATGAAGAGAGTGACGGTCAGAGAGGGCGGGAGGGTTAGTTGTGGCGTAAGCAGATAAAGAAAATACTGTGATATAGTTAAAGTTTGTATGTCATTATTAGCACAGTCCGTACAATGATACAAAGAGGCATCCATGCTGTATTCTGGGTTTGTAATTCACGCGGTAACGACGCGTCCTATTGCGTCATTCTACCACCAGAGGGTAGTGATTCCTAACAGTGAGAAAATTTGAGCATGGACAGCAACAATAACAGTTATTTGAATATATCACGAGGAGACCATTAAAAGTCTGCATCATATAAATATATATTCAGTATTTATTTGTACATGTATTACATTAGTATTAATAAAACAAACACCTCATGCTGAAAAAGTATTTATTATTATTGAAATGCATTTACAAAGATCTTTAAGTAGTCAGTAAACAGTAGTAAACAATAATTGCCAGTGCAGCAAAAAAAACAGCACCCCCAGTGGCTGACTGTAGAAAGTACAAAATAGCTGTCCATAACACCTGTGAAGAGAACCATATGGTCAGCTATGTGCATCAACACACACACACGCACACACACACACACACACACACACACACACACACACACACACACACACACACACACACACACACACACACACACACACACACACACACACACACACACACACACACACACACACACACACACACCCAGCACACAGCTATCAACTTTCACTATGAGCAGCATCTTGGTGAAACATTAGATGACTGAAGAGATTGAAATGCAGCAAGAAAAGAGAACTCGCGCACAAATGCACGTAGCTCACACGCACACACACACACAGACACACACACAAATTAATGCCCATACACACAAACAAACAGATGCTTAAAGACTGCAGAGGTTCAGAGGGGTCCACATGGGGGCTGAGAATCATTGGGTCATATCCAGACACACAAGGCGATCGTAAAAAATAACTTGAATTCTCCAAGCCGCCCTCGTAAAAGTGATCAACTAAACAACACAAATCTCTGACGGAGGCTTTGTGCCTTATTAAAAAGGTCACGCCATTGTTGTTGTTTTACTTTTAATGAGTTTTGGTTACTAATGAGTCAAGGGGTTCACCTTGAAGGACTCCAGCAGTCCTCCATGACCGCCGTTCTCCAGCCGCTCGTCGTCACCGGCCACGCTCACGCCCAGCGTGGCCTGGCTCTGTCTGTGCAGCTCATCATGGAGGTTGTCCAGTAATGCAGCACGCGTTCGGCCCTGGATTACACACACACACACACACACACACACACACACACACACACACACACACATACCACAGGACAGCCATTTATCATCGGGGAGATCATGATGGAGATGATTGAAGAAAAATATGGAAACAGTGTGGATGTGTGTTGCGTGTGTGTGTTGCGTGTGTGTGCATGCGTGTGTCCATGTGCGTGTGTGTGCGTGCGTGCCTGCATGCGTGCGTGCGTGCATGTGTGCGTGCGTGCCTGCGTGCTTGTGTGCTTGCGTGTGTGCATGCGTGCGTGCGCACGTGTGCGCACGTGTGCTTGTGTGCTTGCGTGTGTGTGTGTGTGCGTGCAGGGGTGTGTTTCTATCTGACTGCGTAAGCGACTGTGTCACCTCTAGTTTGGCAAATTTGTCTGACTTGTAGCAGGCATTTTCTGCATTGATCAGCTTCGTCAGCAGGAAGTCTCGAAACTCGGGACCCTGGGGAGAGGGTAGGAGGGGGGGGGGTAGACACAGAGGTCAGGAGGAGAGAGAAGAGAGAAGAACAGAGGGGGGAAAACATGGGAGGGATGGATTAACCAGGTGGGCGGTGAGATGACCTTCAGCCACACTGTTGATTTCATCGGGATTCCCACATTGAAACTTTGTGTGTGTGCATGTGTGAAATCTTATTTAAGAAGTCTGCTCGTCACAGTCCCACAATAACATCATGACCATACATATTTTACCCATCTTGTCCCTTAGCCCCTCCACCCCATCTCCCTCTCCCTCTCTCCGTCTTCCTCTCTTACCTTCCTGAAGACAGCCGGGTTAGGGAGGGGGGGTCCGAAAGGTGGAACGTCTTCCCTGGCTGTGACGGACACCTGTTGAGACGACACAGACCGAGCTCACACACATCTCGACGATCAGTAGGGGGCCGTTTCAAGTGGAGGGGATCTGATGTTAAAACGTGTGTCAACAAATTATTTATAAAATAACCAGTTTCTGAAATGCTCCAAGGTTTAATCTCTGGGACTACACAGTCATTGTGTCAAACAGCGATTTTCTTTCAGTTGACAAGTAGAAGACCGTGATTAAATTCAATGGGCTAACTCAAAACGTTTAAACCTTGCCATGGTTTTTACAACAAATGTCACAACAGATTTGACACTTTGCAATAGCCTTAATATCCATAAATCCATATCAATTTATGTGTTACCAAAGTATGAATGTGGTATTGTGACTTGTGGCTTATAACACTGCATGCTGACCAGGGAAAGTATGACTGGTACCTTGTATGTGGTGTTTTCTATAGATCTGCTGACTGGTACCCTGTACATGGTGTTTCCTATAGATCCGCTGACTAGTGTCTAGTATGTGGTGTTTTCTATAGATCCACTGACTGGTACCTCGTATGTGGTGTTTTCTATAGATCTGCTGACTGGTACCCTGTACATGGTGTTTCCTATAGATCCGCTGACTAGTGTCTAGTATGTGGTGTTTTCTATAGATCCACTGACTGGTACCTCGTATGTGGTGTTTTCTATAGATCTGCTGACTGGTACCCTGTACATGGTGTTTCCTATAGATCCGCTGACTAGTGTCTAGTATGTGGTGTTTTCTATAGATCCACTGACTGGTACCTTGTATATGGTGTTTTCTATAGATCCGCTGACTGGTACCTTGTATGTGGTGTTTTCCGTGCATGGGTCCTGGACCTGCACCAGCACATAGGCATGCAGGAAGTTGGAGGCGATCATGTCCGGGACAAATGGAGTGGCATCTTCCTGGAAGATGGCCGCCACAATGTCATTTCCTATGTGTCTTTTCCTCTGGAGCTGTGGAAGCAGAGAAGGAGATGAGATATTGTCAATAAACTGTCGATGGTCTGTAATGCGATTTGTATCATTTAAATGCATAGCATTCCACCATCACAACATGGCATGATTGTTATTGAATAAAGTTATACATAACCCAGCTTTCATCTTTATAGTAACCTTTGGTAGAATTCACTGGCAAGGGCCGTGACATAGTCTGACATCACTTTCAGACACAAAGTTGCAGTATCTGTGTTTCACCAGAGGTGGTGCTGTCCCATAGACCAAGAGGGAGGTAAAGTACCTGCTGCACATCCCCCTCAGTGTAGGGAAGCTTGGTGGAGACGTGGAACATGATATCTCGCTGTCTGAAGACGGTGTAGACCGACTCCAAGCCCGTCTGTCCGTGGGACACGTCCAGCCCCCCGCGGAAACTACCGGAACAGAAATGCACACACAAGCAGGTTGACGGTTTATCTTCACTCCCAGACACGCATAAAGTGTGGGTTTTGCTCTGGCCTGTCGTAAAAAACTGCATGCCACGGTATACGCTGTGCAACGGAGATGGTCAGGCATACTGAGAAAACATGCTGGCATAGGTCTGTACTGAAAAGCCAACGGGACAATAAAGATAATATACAAAGCTCTGATTATTTGACAATGCAGCCTTTTAGAGCCCAGAATGAACTCAATAAGCACTTTATTCCGTGTTAAAGTAAAACATTGAACTGTCCAGACAAACTGTGCTCGTGGTTGAGCAAATATTGGAACTCGAATCAACCATGTTCCTCAGCGACTTATTATTTTAGTTTATTTTACTTTATTGCATTTGAATGTCATACTGTATTTTCTGTCTGATTCTGTCCCCACACACCCTTTAAAGTCCTGGAGCTCGATGTTTTCTCCCAGCACGTCCAGGAACTCCCGGAAAGCTGGTGTTTCCTCATTGTTTCCAAACAACTCCTCCTCTGACGTCTAGGGAGCACACAGGGTGACGGTCGCGGTGGCGGATGGATGAATGAGTAAATAATGATGCAATGATAAGTTCACAAAACAAGAGAAAAACAGGTCACAATGTACACACAGTTATAATACCACACACGGAAATCCTAAGACAAATCCTGCCCCCCCCCCCCCCCCTCACATGCAAGGAGCTGTGTGGAGGTGTCGAGGGCCTTCAGCCATTGGCTCATTTCCCCACCAGGTGCAAAACCCAGCATTTCAGGCCTTTCTCTGTGCCCACAGCCATCTGAATTTACAGCAGTGCCTGAGAGACCCCAGTTTGTGCTAAACCTGAACGCTCGGTGATGAATAGATCATTTTTCCATACATACTTGATCACTTCTATGCTCACCACCCCACCCGCTGTGATTCTTGACCACTTTTTTTGTATGAATGGTGTGATGTTCACAGCCATTACACGTGCACATTTGCTTGTTGGTTGTCTGTGTGATTGCTGCTAGCATAGTATATGGGTACTATTTGTTTTTTTGTATTCTGTTCATTAGCATTACCATTACTCACCATTATTTTATCCCTCATCTCTATTTTGGCCATCTTAATTCCTACAGCTCTTACTCCTGAATTCCCCGCTAGGGGGATTAACAGTTATCGTCAGTATTTGTCAGGGATTAGGTGTTATTAATCTATCTATCTTATTTTATTTTACCACATATAACCCCACCACATATTTTCATTAATTAAAAACATTTTGAAATGCCACCATCCTCATCCCGACCAGCATCATAGAGTCTACATCACGATGACACAAAGACAGCCAGGACTTTATTAACTTATTTTTCTCTCACCTGTCCAAA
>NC_140274.1:8117533-8120033 GCF_964030765.1 Micromesistius poutassou | reverse complement strand
TCTCTCTCTCTCTCTCTCTCTCTCTCACCTAGCAACAGCATAATGGAACCCTCGCTCCCATTCACTCAAACGTCAACAGACAACATGATAATGGCCGCCACCACTTTCGCCGGTTCTCCTCTTGCCACCATTTGATCTGGGATATTATTGAGCCACACACACACACAAACACACGTGACCATGAGTCTCTGTCATCATAAATGCAGAGGAAGAGATAAATTGACATTACAGCCCAGGCCGGTCTGAAGCCATCTTACCACAGGGCACCTGGGCTAGCAGTGCCCTGAAATACCGTTTTTAACTTAAGAATGCTTGGGGAACCGTTATCACGTAGAAATACTCAAAGAGTGTAGGCACTGCAATCTCACTCTTGATTCCTTTTTGTTGTCATTATTTTATGAAACTCACACACACACACACACACACACAGACACGCACACGCACACACGCATGCACTTATACACACGTGTGCGCACACACACACACACACACACTCATGCAGGCATGCACACATGACCACACGCTCACACATGCACACACACACACTTTTATAAATGAACACAATCATGAATCGTTTGTTGCTAACAGAGACAGTGCTGTCTGTATATACATTGTTGTGTTTGTGTGTGTGTGGGTAGTGTGTGTGTGTGTGTGTGTGTGTGTGTGTGTGACTATTGATTGTCTATTAGCTATCAGCAGATAGCTTTTTACTTTAGAGGATGTTCAGTCAAAGGGAGATATAGATCGCCAAACCCATACACGTGCACATGAAGAGGTAGAAAGACAGAGTTTGAACCGTCTTCAATAGCAGCACTCAATCCTTCTAAAGGAGCAAGAATACTCTTTGAATTTATAGTGTGTGTGTGTGTGTGTGTGTGTGTGTGTGTGTGTGTGTGTGTGATCGTTTCTCTCTCTCTCTCTCTCTCTCTCTCTCTCTCTCTCTCTCTCTCTCTCTCTCTCAGCTCAAAGCTGAAACAAAGCAACTTGGCAGTAACTGAACTTTCTGTTGGAAATCCTAGACCTTCAATCTCACCGAATCCATCCTCCACTCCAGTGGACAGTGGAATAACCATTCACTCCATCCACTCAGCTCTCCCACTCTAATGTCCGTCCCCTGTGCTATCGCTCATCGGCTGCTTTACACGTCAATCAAGCGGGTTGCGTGTTTGTCCCGAGAAGCCGGGTCACACGGAGGCCAGACGGCTGTAGCAGAGAGACCAGTGATTTCCCCGTTGTTGAAATCAATGCCCATGGAGAAGTGGAGGAAATAACCCTGCTGCCCGACCCAGGATACTTGCAAAGCTGAAAGGCATTCTCTCCAGCATGCCCATTATCCAGTCAGGGACATTGATTGGACCCTGCAGTTTGAGGTCATTGTCTTTTGAGTGCTGCCTGTAGCTTTAGGAGTTGTTCTCAGGTTTTTTCTTATTCATTTTTGAATTACATAGTGACTGTGTTTGATGATAGACGCAAATACTACGTAACACACACACACATCCACACAACGACATCCACACAACGACACACACACACACACACACACACACACACACACACACACACACACACACACACACACACACACACACGCACACGCACACATACATTGTGCTAAGTAAGTCATATTTCCTGCTCTGAGCCCACTACCTGCAGCGGTACCGCAGAAGGGGTCATCAGAAGAAGCATGATTCTTGCACTAATCGCACTCTGAGGTATTGGGATATTCAATCGCCTTCTCCGACAATGTTTGTGTTGACGACACACTCCAGCACAGCGAGCCGGAGTTGCATGGTCTGTTGTCCTTTACTTGGCATTGTCTTCCCTCGTTTGATGCTGACTCAGATAGTTAGAGATTAGACGCGGTGGCATCGTGGGTGGGATGCTCATTGTCACACTATACCTAGATTCCATTCTGGGTGTGTGTGTGTGTGTGTGTGTGTGTGTGTGTGTGTGTGTGTGTGTGTGCGAGCATGCATCTGTATATGTGAGGGAGAATGAGATTCTGCCTGGGTATGCGTGTGTGTGTGTGTGTGTGTGTGTGTGTGTGTGGATGAATGTTCGTTTTGAGTTGGGACTATTTGTGTTTATATTCACCATGAGTTCCTTTCCTACCACGTCTAAGCGGCACAATGTCAGCGTCACACTTCCGACAAGAAACAACATGAGGTGCATAGGAGAATAAAATAGGAGTCTTACCTGCATCTTCTCCAACATGTCAAAGAACTCTGCAGACTGAAAGAGACAAGAGGAGAGAACAGAGGGACATATAAATAGGCACAATGACAAGAGGCACTGAAATGAGCTTTCAATGGGGAGGCCCAACAAGCAGATGAGGTCATGTTAGCGGACGCCATGCACTAGATGCTTCGCGTTAATTAATCCCCATGGGGGGTGGGGGACAAATACAAATAACAACCGCTAATGGTCTGTGCCACATCGCTTGCTGCCAAACAGCGTGCTATCAGAGTCAAGACAGAAAATCTGAAAACTATTCTAAATG
>NC_140274.1:8114489-8117333 GCF_964030765.1 Micromesistius poutassou | reverse complement strand
CCCCGTGTCCAGGGTGTTAGCAAGCCCCAGTGAAAGGTGAGCTAAGACGAGGAGTCAACTTCGGATATGTCGCCTGAGCAGCATACTAAGTACGGGCTAGGTCACACTTAGCATAATACACCAGTGACTGGCATGGCTAACGTGTTCCTTCTGGATCATTTTACAGCCATTAATTACGGCTACTGCCCCCCCACGATTTATACATTAGCATCGTCAATCAAGGTACATTGAGTGGGACACATACAGTGGGAGAGAAGATACTGTTTACACGTGTCAGAGCTCAACGTGTATGCCTATGTACATTATATTTGGTACATTCATTAGTGAAATTATAATTTGCTATTTCCGCAGCATGCTATTGCCTTCCAGGGAGGCATAATTCGGTTCTACATATTATTTTAGCCGGTGGTCCGAAGAAGACTGTGATCTTAGTCATCAGTAGCGTTCCCCCCCCTGGGAGGCCAAACGTCCCTTACTTCTATATTCCTCCCTCCTCAGCTCCCTCCAGGGCCTCTCTCTCGCTACCTCCGTCACCCTCTCCCCCTTCTTCATTTCACCAGGCATGAGTGTACATTAATGATCCAAGATACCAAAGATTCACTTTTCACCAGGGAACAGAGGAATGGGGCAGAAGAGGAGGAGAGAGAGGGAGGGAGAGAGAGAGAGAGGGCTTAGAGCTACACCACAGGGAACTAAACCTGAACATAGAGAGAGAGACATAGAGGGAGATAGAGAGGGAGAGAGTTAGAAGTAGAGAGAGAGACACAGAGAGAGAGAGAGAGAGAGAGAGAGAGAGAGAGAGAGAGAGCTTAAAGCTACACCACAGGGAACTAAACCTGAACCAAACCCATCATCTGCTGCTTTTTAGATTCTTCCTTTTCGTAATCCAAACGCTTTTCTAAGAAATCTTTTTTATTCATATTACTGCATGATGCAAGTGACCCATGGTGGATTTTCAAAATGAAAAAAAGCTATGAAAAAAGAAATAAGAGAAAGAACGAATATAATCGTGATTCCTATGTCCTTCCCAGAATCCTCCTCTCTAATACTCTCTCTCCTCTGTGATACATACCTTAACCAAACACTATATGACCTCCAGAGTTACAAAGGAGGGTGTTACATCTTTATCGTTAATAAACTGTCAACACATAAGTAAGATGTTTGTCAATGCTAAACTGTCACCTGTGAAAGATTTCTCACACTGAGAAAACGACACGATGCTTCTCTGTTTTAGATAGCCCCTCCCTTAATCTCTCTTCTCTTTATCTGTCTTCTCTTTATATCTCTCTCTCCCTCTGTCACTCTTTCTCTCTCTCTGTCTCTCTGTCTCTCTGTTTGCGATGTACTGTAACCCTGGTCCCAGTGGGTAGTGGAGCAGCCTTATCTTCCAAGGCGAACACCTTTTCAGCAGGCCCTAATTCGTCAGCCAGAGCTCAGCAAATATTCTCCAGACAGATTCCTCACACTTCTACCACAGAATATATAAGAGATGCACCTGAGACCACCATGGGTATGGGACACAAAGAAACTAACCAAAGACTACACAAAGACTGCTGCGAAACTGAACCAAACAGGACATTTCAGATGTTATTTTACCACAAAAGGGTCTGCAAGAGGCTTCAGCATGTATTGTTCATCCAGTATCCACAGTAGTTGAATGCTGTCACTATGGTCCTGTGCATGTTGTGCTATGTAAGTCCAACCTTCAAGTTGTGTACGTTTTTGTGGCATCAAGTAAAACAGCTCGAAATATATCCATAAATCATGGGGTAATCAGACGGAAATGACTGCAAAAATGATGGCTAAAAATAACTCAATCAATCCATTCTGCATCAGTCAAAATAAGCAGTAATCCGTGTCAAGCCGATGGCACGTCAGGTCACACTGGAATGTCAGGCTGGATATGAACAAATGCACTGCAGGTTCATTAGCTTAAATTCAGATGGATGGGAGCTGTCATTTCGCCTGCTGGAGTGCCCCATGCCAAACACAGAACAGCTTAAGATAGAATAAGATTGATCTGCCAATGCTAAATATATTACCCGCTGCTAGAGACTGTATCCCAACCGCACATTTTCCACACACAAAGGCATGTTTATAGAAAGAAACACATCTTTGTCTTTGGACAAAAGTGGTGCCGGAGTTTGTGACTTCATGAACCGCAATTGATGCATGAGGTCTGGCCACGCATTGATCGAGGGGCGTATTAATAGTAGAAGTGGAGTGTTGATGTGAAATGTCTACCGCGGCACTTCTGTTCCCGTCGTTAGCATGAAATACCGTGACACACACTCTCCATTACCGACAGTGGAACAGAGTCAAGTACAACACATGCACACAAATACTTCAGAAACACACACAGTTTGTGTATGTGCGCCCCAGTCTAGCCTGATGTTACCATGTGCCTATGTGGAAGATAAAAAGGGGTGTTTTTGTTGCAGGTAGGTGATCTTTTGAGACCTATCCTAATCAACTGCCAAGCTACAAGAGTAATCTATTTTGTATCTGCTTTTGTTTAAAAGCCCTGGGGCATGTATACACACTGGTTGCTGTGGCTCCTCCAAAATAAAGGCAAAACACCCAACTATAAAATATTGTTCAGCTTGTGAGATCCTCTTCCATTGGAAGTCGACATAAACGGAGTGCAATAGGACTTTTGTATCTGCGTGAACATTTTAATTTGACATTCCAACCATCAATTAATCCTCCTCATCCATCCTCATCCTCTCTCTTTTCCTTCCACCTCCTTGTGTCTTGTTTACTTTGCTCCTTTCATCTTCCATTTCAAGGTTATAAAAACGACACGGAACAAAAGGTCAAACCGCAGAGGAACATTTCTGTTTG